>NW_028288917.1:4238249-4539999 GCF_059628265.1 Tinamus guttatus
AAATGATGAAAATAATTCTTTGCTAAAATAAGGTGAACTAAACATAAAATATCTGATTTTGATCTGTAGAGAGGAACATGAGAATACCTTGCACAGCCCATTTACTGAAACTGTGTGTATTTGTGATTTTGGCTTATGAGTATACATGTAATACATGTGGACTAACCTTAGAGCTTTCATTTTATTGGAAGAAGTTTCTGAAGTTTTCCATGGGGAAGCCTAGTGATATATTTCAATATCACAAGTGATTTATGGTGTAAATGTATGAACCTTCACTTTTTGACTCCTGAGAGACTTTTCAATTCTGCAAATAAGAATTGAATAGGACTGCATTTCTTTGACGGAACAAGGTAGAAGGCAGTAGGCAGTAGAAGACAAATGAAATTTTCACCGGGTTGAAAATGAAACTTTGTTATATTTCAAGATCTAAATGTAATCAAGAATACCTGAAAACTTTACATGAACTTGCATTAGCTCCTATAAAATGCTGCTAAAAAAATAATAGTAATAAAATGCCTGAAAAACATTACCTAGCCCATTTAAGTTACTAGTTCAGATCTCATCACTGTCCCATCCACAAAATCATGGTAGCCTCTCTAACGATTCTAGCACCAGCAACAATATAACCTGCAGAAACCTTACTTCCTTGAGCGACACCTTATTGCATTTAAAAAATAAACCATAGAAGGCTGAAAAATAGAAGGCTGTTTTAATTTTGCATTCAGTAGGTGGAGAAGAGAAAGGGGTCCAAGTTAATTGTAATTTGTGTGCTCATTCTTAATAATGCAGATGATTTCTGTTCTATCATTCTTTCAAATATTACACTGTGTTTACTACACAGTATTACACAATGTCATACATATGCCTTTCTCACGCACAGTAAATTATGTTGTGAGCTTCCTGTGTGAGCATTCTTTTTAAGTGAGAAAAGCTCAGAATGTTAATAAAAATGAAACATTTTCAGATGGCTTTTAGATCACTTCATTTTAATTCAGCATATAGTTTCTAATTCACTAGTAAACAGAGAAAATCTTAAAAGCATTTTTAAAGGGATGATAAAGCTCTGAAATATTTTTATAATGTTAAATTTAAGTTATCATTTGAACTATTTTCCTTCATGCATACAGAAACAATCTACAATATTTTATTGAAAGCATTTATTAAAATTCTTAGTAACGCTTCTTTAGCTCTATACTGTTAAATAATTTATACAGGATTTTATTTATTTTTTCAGCTGAAAGGAAAAGACGCAGAACATGGCCAAAGAACAAAAGTATTTAGTCCAAAGGACTGTATACACACACATATATATACACATATATTGACTTTTATCTTAAGTATAATTAATTTATGTTTAATAGCAAGCAACTTTTGAACTAATTTTTGCTAAGATTATCATCTTTCTGGTGCTTCACTGGAGTACATATTCGAAATTGCACAACTACTTTACCAGTTTTCTCACTTAGCCCTTAGGTAAGCCTGAATGGGATCCTGATTTTTCTAATCCATTTTTCTAATCCATTTCCACCTGGAAAACAAGTCTAAATAACTAATAATGCTCTAAAATTCTTTTCACATTTGTTATGTAAACAGACAAGACAGGACCTGAAGGATTTAAAAAATAAAATGAAGATTAGTCTGCTTTTTTCCATGTCTCTACAGTTAAATTAACTCAATTTCTCCTCCTACTTTGCGTTCGGCCCATTCAGTTGGATTTTTTTTATTAATTACAGAAACTCTAAACCTTATTAACTGCTCTTGGAATTTAGCAGTCCATATAGGTTTTCAAAATAGAACTTTTTTTTTTCTTTTTTTCTGAGAAGATTGAGAGGGGATTTGATCAACACTTACAAGTATCTGAGGGTTGGATGTAGGGAGGAGGGGGCCAAATTCTTCTTGGTGGTGGCCAGTGACAGGACAAGGGGTAACGGTTGCAAGTTGAAACACAGGAAGTTCCATCTCCATGTGAGGAAGAACTTCTTTCCTGTGAGGGTGACAGAGCCCTGGAACAGGCTGCCCAGAGAGGTTGTGGAGTCTCCTTCTCTGGAGATCTTCCAAATCCGCCTGGATGCCACCCTGTGCCACGCGCTCTAGGTGTCCCTGCTGGAGGAGGGGGTTTGGACTAAATGATCTCTAGAGGTCCCTTCCAACCTCAACCATTCTGTGAATCTGTGAATCTGTGAACTCAGAAAATTCACTCTTCTCTCCTTTTCCTCCTCTAAACCTTTACTCAGAAAGTCTTGCAATATGGTATAAAAAGATCATCAGATATACTTTTTTTATCATTTTATTTTCTGATAGAATCCTTGTCCTTACAACTATAAATTGAATGAAACCATTCTTATTAATTGTAACTGGTCATAATTCTTGAAATATAGCTAACTATATAACAAACAAATAATGCTGGAAGCATGGTGCTGTTCAGTTTAAATGGAAGAAAAATACACAGAGATTAAAAGGCAACACTGGAGATTTGATTGTACTGCTTGTATTATGAACTGGTAGAAACTGATTATATTATAAACCTCTTCTAAAATAAGTATCTATTATTTTTGCACATTAGTACTGTAAATAAAACCATGTTTTCTTCCAAGAATGAAACAAGTTCTGGTATAATGATTTCCTGTAGAAAATAAAAATAGAGAATTTGATTTGCTCAGCCACATATTACATTGTATGTGTTCCCTCTCAGCTTTTCGTCCTCCTCCAAGAATTCCAGCCCCCTTCCTTGCATATATTATACCCAACTGAAAGATAAATGCAACTGATAAGTAGATGAATTTCTATTTTATAAATTGCTAATTATTATCAATTCTTTAGGCAACTTCCATTACTAACATGTTTGGTAGCGTGGCAACATGCACCTTACGGATAGAAAAATATCAAATTTCTATTCACTTAGCTAAGGGTTAATATGTTCCTGCAGATTATTTTTGATGCCCTTCTTATTTGACTTTTGTTGGTTTTGCACAAAGGAAAGGATACTAGGCAAAAGACAGCACAATAGTTAAAAATATAGCATACAACTGTTTATTTTTTTGGCCTATCTGGGAGTTTTTAATTTTTTAAATCCTGATTCTCTTCTCCCTATTTGATAATTTTGCTAGTTCATTTGACCCAATTCCCAAATACTAATGTTTCTCTGTATTTTCACAGAATTACAGGAAATAATCCATAGCAGTGATTTATATCCCTCTGATGAAGGTCAAGAAATGCAGCAAGAAGGTTGAGTAAGTCCTAAATGTATATTGCTACCTAGATGATAGGTAGCCGTAGAAAGAATACAGTCTTATTCAAGCTTTTTAATGATTTAATGGAAGAAGGAGAACATTACCCGACATTTAGATTTTTTTTTGTTTTTTTTTGTTTTTTGTTTTTATTTTTTGATTTGACACTCATTTTAAATATTTTGCAGATAGCTTAAAGGTAGTCTTCAATATTAATGTAGGAAAAAAAAAGTTTTTACATCTAACGTCATCTGGCTTAGTAAAGAATGTTAACATAATCTGAAGTAATCTTTTTTTATTAGTTCTGTTTACTGACATATGCATGAAAAAAAAGTGGAAAGTTTCTAAAATCAGGAAGTGTTGAAGCCCTATTTCCCACATCTGCTTCATGCTGGTTGCTGGGATGATGCGGAGTTTTCTTTATTTGACCTATGTTCAGAAAAATTATTCTTGCTGTGTTTTCACCACTTCAGAACCAACTTTTCCCCTTTGAAATTGGAGCTAGTTGGAGATATTTGAGAATTATTAAGTGGTACTATGTCATGCCACACTCTGGGAGAGTTCTTGTGCTCATCACTAAAGGTCTGGAATCCTTGTCCATGTATGGTAATGCACAGTCTGATATGAAGATGGCGTTCACTTCATACTCTCTTTTTGGCTTTTGAATACATTTCTGAACATGAATATAGACATAGCACTAACTAATGCATAACAAAGATTTCACAATGATTGTAGGTCCACCATCTCCTAATATGCCTGGAGAACTTGTGAATGATGACTGGATCATGTTGTGTGTTGAAGCTGGGATGACCGAGCTTGCAAACCCTGGCATGTTTTTGAGTGATGTAACAATCCCAAGATCAAAACTTTGGAAGGTATTACTATGGTGCTCTTACAGAAAAACAAACAAACAATTTTTAGGCCTCTGTCAAGAATGTAAATAGAATAGACCATGAACTATGCCATGTAGGCAACTGCCTACAACTTCTCCAAATAATCATTTTAAACAAAAGTCTTAGATTACTAAACCAGAATAAAAACCTTTAAAATACCAACAAACTAAGTGAGCTGGTAAAAAAGAGTAGAAATAAAGAGGAGCTGTAAATTCTCCTCTTTCCACTAAATGCTTGCAGTCACTTAGTGACTTCTGGAATGGCTCAGCCCTTTCTACAACGTAGAAGGATTTTCTATAGCCTCTGAGATTTGTCTCTCTGTTCCGATCATCTTGTAGGCCATTCAGGAGATAAGAATTGCAGTAGCTTCTGCTTGCGACTATTCTCCATGAATTTACTTACAATATGAATTTCTTTAAGATCCTGAGACAGTGAGTTTTGCAATTTAAATATATGCTATATATTTAGAGAAAAAAAAGTTGGTTTTAAAACTGCTACCTATTCATTTTGTCCCATAGTTCCTGTAGCAGCAAGAAATGCTTGGCCTGTTCCATATTTCTCAGGCTTTCATAGGGCGTTATTTTATGGGGAAAATGGAAGTACGTGAACTACATATGACTCTCAGAATCACAGAACGGTTAAGGTTGAAAGGCACCTCTGGAGATCATCTAGACCAACCCCCCCTCCTCCAGCAGGGACACCTAGAGCACATGCCACAGGAGGGCATCTAGGCTGGTTTGGAAGATCTCCAGAGACTCCACAACCTCTCTGGGCAGCCTGTTCCAGGGCTCTGTCACCCTCACAGGGAAGAAGTCTTTCCTCACATGGAGGTGGAACTTCCTGAATTTCAACTTACACCCGTTACCCCTCGTCCTGTCACCAGCCACCACTGAGAAGAGCCTGGGCCCTTCCTCCCTACAATCATCCCTCAGGTGATTGTACATGGTGATTGAACATGTTAATCAAATCTCCTCTCAGCCTTCTTTTCTCCAGACTAAACAGGCCCAGCTCGCTTAGTCTTTCCTCATAAAATAGATACTCAAGTCCCTTAATCATCTTCATGGCTCTCCGCTGGACCCTCTTCAAGAAGCTCAATGTCCTTGTTGTACTGGGGAGCCCTGAACTGCACACACAATGCTCCAGGTGCGGCCTCACCAGAGCTGAGTAGAGGGGGAGGATCACCTCCCTCCACCTGCTGACAACACTCCTCCTGATACAGACCAGGATCCCACTGGCCTTCTTGGCCACAAGGGCACATTGCTGACTCATGGTTAACCTGTTGTCAACCAGGACTCCCAAATCCCTCTCCGTGGAGTTGCTTTCCAGCAGGTAACTGAAGGCAGTAAGAGTTGATACAGTGGTTTAATGCTGTTTATATCTCTATATTGTTTATACCTCAACTTTGACCAAGAGCACAATTTAGTCTCTGTGCCAGTCTTATAACAGTGACTTTAAGACATCCAATTAGACAATCTGACGCAACACGGAGAAGAGAAGGCTGAGAGGGGATCTAATCAGTGTATATAAGTACCTCAAGGGAGGGAGTGAAGAGGATGGTGCTGGCCTCTTTTCAGTGGTGGCCACCAACAGAGCTAGAGGTAATGGCCACAAACTGAAACACCAAAAGTTCCACATGAACTTAAGGAAAAAAATTTTAACAGTGAGGGTGACAGAGCGCTGGAACAGGCTGCCCAGAGGGGTTGTGGAGTCTCCTTCTCTGGAGATCTTCAAAACCCTCTTGGACGCAGTCCTGTGCCACGTGCTCTAGGTGACCCTGCGTGCGCAGGGGGGTTGGACTAGATGATCTCTAGAGGTCCCTTCCAACCTTAAGCATTCTATGATTCTATGATTCTATGAACATGTTTTCCAATGGTAGCACAAATAGTTGAACTGAAATTCACCAACTTAACTCATGTATGTCAGAAATTAGTTGAAAAAGGTTCTCAATTGCCATCTAGAACTAATTGTAGGTATATAAAATATCTGGAAACCTTTTGCCCGTAAGTATTATGAATACCAGCAGATTCAATGACAACTGACAGACTTTAAATCCCTAAAATTTCTAGGAGACAATAATTCAGCTTCTCTATAACTTGCAACTCCAGTCATGAGTATTTCTATATAATTTACTATTTTATTCTTTATTCTTAGTTGTAATACATAGTACGTATGCATCACAGTGTACCACATAGAGTTTACTTGAATATGTATGTTGCATTATATTAACATAAGGATATACTTATATTCATTACTGTATATACAAGTGTACATATTTTTCAATATTTCAAGGTTAAAAGATCATAAAATTAATTATAAAAAACACATTTTAATAACAAAGTAAACTTTAGATATGTCAGTTTTTGAGAACTACAGTGGTTTTGTTTAATCACTTTACAAGGGTCTGTACTAAGCAGTAGTTACTATGGTAACCTGAAAAGATTGGAACTGAAATAACTGTATTACTTAATAGTGTGATGCTAAAGACTGATACTCAGAGTGACAAAGCAGCGGCGTAGTCATCAGGAGAACCATCTACATTAAACAAAAACATGCAAATAAAACCAAAAATATATCCTCCTCCTCCCCCCAAAACAGAAAGATTAATGAAAAGCGAAGTCTTAGAGGTAGGAATAATATGGTGCTATCAGTAAAGCAAAACAATATGCTAACAATATCCAGTAGAGTATTTGGAGATTAGATGGTGATTGAGAAAGGAAATTCTCAGTGTGCAAAATGTAGGCAGAGCTCTTACAGAAAAGTTCCAATGACGGTGTGCTGTGAAGGAAGAATGCCATTAATGTGTCTATATATTCACCAGCAGAGATACAAAAATAGCTTGTTTTTTAGTGCCAGGTGTTCACTAATGGCACTTGACTCAGACACCAGTACAGGCTGGGGACCGACCTTGTGGAGAGCAGCTCTGCGGAGAAAGACCTGGGTGTCATGGTGGACGACAAGTTGACCATGAGGCAGCAGTGTGCCCTCGTGGCCAAGAAGGCCAATGGGATCCTGGGCTGCATTAAGAAGAGCATCTCTAGCAGGTCGAGGGAGGTGATCCTGCCCCTCTACTCAGCCCTGGTGAGGCCGCATCTGGAGTACTGTGTCCAGTTCTGGGCTCCACAGTACAAGAGGGATGTGGAGCTGCTGGAGAGAGTCCAGCGCAGGGCTACAAGGATGATCAGGGGCCTGGAACATCTGCCCTATGAGGAGAGGCTGAGGGAGCTGGGCCTGTTCAGCCTGGAGAAGAGAAGGCTGAGAGGGGATCTAATCAGTGTATATAAATACCTCAAGGGAGGGAGTGCAGAGGACGGTGATGGTCTCTTTTCAGTGGTGGCCACTGATAGGACTAGAGGAAATGGCCGGAAACTGAAACATCAAAAATTCCATAGGAACTTAAGGAAAAATTTCTTAACAGTGAGGGTGACAGAGCACTGGAACAGGCTGCCCAGAGAGGTTGTGGAGTCTCCTTCTCTGGAGATCTTCAAAACCCGCTTGGATGCAGTCCTGTGCCACGTGCTTTAGGTGTCCCTGCGTATGCAGGGGGGTTGGACTAGATGATCTCTAGAGGTCCCTTCCAACCCTAAGCATTCTATGATTCTATGATTCTATGATTCTATGACTCTATGATTCTATTTCAGTTGACACTGAGTATGCAACTGCTTGATTTCTTCCATGATTAGGGAAGACCGAGGTTACTTAATGGGGACTGTATCTCTGAAACACCGTCCAGATAAACAGAAGTAGTGATAGCAGTTTGGAGTGAAGGCTCAAAGAGATTTGGAAAGGTGACACAGGCTCACTTGACTTGAAGGATGAGAACTGTATTACCTGGATGCTCAACTTCACCAAGTATCACAGTTCTGATATGTAAGAAGGAGATATACTATTAAAGTCAAAGAAAGCTTAATTTAAGTAATTTTTGTTGTTATTTTTTATTTTTATTGTTATTATTTTATGTACTGAAATTCTTGAATTCTGATTTTTCTGAGTGTTGTTACTTTCTATTGTTATTGCTTACTTGGCAACTAATAAACTATTTTGCCCACTTTCCTTCTGTAGAAAGAATGCTTGTTGAACACACAAAAAGAATTGAAACCCATGACACTACTTCAATTTTTCTGCCTGAGGAGCATCTTAAGATAAATTATGTGGATTCTGCCCTTTCTGGTAAAAATGTTATATATATATCTGAAATTTGAGAGGTTTGTCAAGTGAATATAAAGAATTTCTCATTTCACAAAAGTTTTATAATTATTTGATTAAGAGGAGTTGCAATCCTGCATATCTCAGGTTATGTGCTGCCTCATAATTGTTCAATTTGCAAATCAATGAGGTAGACCTTCAGCATTCTTTCTGTGCTTGAATTCTTATTTTTCTGTTGATGCTCTTGCAGCTATACAATACAATGCCATTTTTCCCTCTAACTAATGGATGGCTGCTTTGGGCAGTGATTTAATTTTGTAGGCTATAAACATTACCTAACTGCTTTCTTCTGATCCTTCATTAAAATCTCTCTTTCTCTTTTTCTTCTCTATTTTATTATGCTAATGATTCCAGTTGGGAATACAAACAGTTTTCCAAATTTAAAATTAAAAAACATTCAATCAAGCAAAGACGAAAAAAAATATTTACAGCTGTTGAGTTTGATTTTAACTTGTCATTTTGTTAACATTATCTCTGAAAAGGCACATTTGTTTTTGTGGTTAATAGAGAGAGGAAGGTTAGAAGGAGGAGCTCTAACTACTGATTTTAACATGGCATTTCAATTCTAGGCTGTTACTGTATCCATTATCTGTCATCATTATCCATTTAGTCTTCCTCTGTCTTTGATATGAGAAAGTGTCCTATTTTTTATTCATTACTGTGATTTAAATCTGATATGATTTTCTTGATATCAAAATTTTAAGAGAATACATTTTTAAAAGACAAAAGTACTACAGAAAAAAAGAAACTATATTTACAGTTATTTCTTCAAAAGTACTGAAAAAGAGGAAGAGTTTTTGAAGCAGCCAGTGAAGAAGGCAGAAATAACTTCTGAAGAAAACAGCAGCTTAATTTTCTTATTTCTTAACCATCAGGCAAGAGAGATGGGAGGAAAAACAAACAGAGCTATTCATACAAAAATCTGAACCTAGTAAAATAACTTTTCAAGAGAAAAGGAAAAAAAACATCTGGGAAAGAAAAGAAAGGTTTTTATATCTAAGAGCAAGAAAGAACTCCAAAACAGTACAACTTCCATACAGCTTCAGTAATGATGAAAAATAAATGTACAAATCTTTCAAGGAAGACAATATAGTATAAAGTTCAGTATAAGTTCAGTCAAGATTTTTCTCCTGTAGGATAGTTGCACTTTTTCATAGTTGTAAAATGATCAGTAGAAGTTTCATATAAGAAATCATAATAAAATTTCCAATTCATGCTGCAGAGAAGACAGGATTTGAAATATTCTTTGAAAAATATCACAAATTCCAACCTAAGATAGTAAGATTATGCAGGATGCTCAGTGTCTTTTGGAAAATATTTCTAGGATATATATTTACAGATGAAATAATACAATTGCAAATCTATAAGGTTAATCTTTTATTGCACCTTTTGATATTGTGATCTCATTGTGAATGATAAATTATTTCATATAAAGGGTTATGCTGTTCAGTGTGTAGCTGAAGAAAACAAGATTGAAGTTCACCCATCTGTATAGAGAAATCTTGAAAATAAATATGAAAAGTATGTTATACTACATACATTATCTTTTTATATCATATTATATTATTATTCATGCAGCACTCAAAAATGTGCCTTTACTAAATGAGGAGGAGAGGATGAAGTCAGTACAAAGTTTTATTTTTGCATCTTCAAATCCCCAAGTTAGGACAATTCCTAAGAAATTAAAAGGTTATGTATATATTATTAAAAACATAGCATACAAATTTATATAAATGATTTTTAATATTTCATAGTATATATTTTATAAAACATATTATCAAAAATCCTTCTTCAGAACAAGAGGAACACTTTGATGTGGAGAATTGAGAATTGTTCTGTTCGTGCTGCCACCAGATTCATCAGTACTTACTTAGAGCTGACTTTAACATTTAATTTTTATTCAGAATTAGATTAATCCACACAAAAAGCTTTAAAATTTTTAATTAAAATGTAAAGATGCTAAAGATAAGTCACACTTAAAACTTCTGTCTCTATTAATATTTTTCAATACAATACAATTATGCTTACTTTTTTTTTTTTTGACCTCAGGATAGTTATTTTGCAACAGTGAAATGTGATCTCCCAGTCGTACAAAGAATTGCTAAGGACATTTTGAATATTCACAATATTCACACATATACCTCTTCGGTACATTTAGATATATCGTGCAGATGTGCAATTAGGACCTCAGTACACAGTTATATGCAAACAAGCAAAGTCTAACTCCTACATGGGATTGTATTGAGGTTGGTAGAAAAACAATGGAGAGCTTTGGTTACTCTCTCCAACAAGAAGATAGCAAAGTGCAAAGATAGGGAAGTGCAGAAGTCTGCCTTGTGGAGGCAGTGGGGTTTTGCTTCACTAAAATTTGCAACAACATGCAAATGTCTAAAGAACTGATACACTTGCAAAACACACAATAAGGGACCAAAACCCATCTTGCGCTGGGTGCAAAAGAGGATATTGCCTAAAGATTCTGAAAGAATCACCTCATAAGGATGACCATAGCACAGTCACATACCAGTTCCTTAAGGGTACAAACAATGCAGTTTAGCATTGACAAGTTGAGAAGGGGTCAGGAATGACACTTAACCAGCTCCTCTGCTGGATCACGAGTATCCCTCCACTCCCTTTAACCTGGGACACTGGGCTAATGTGAGTGTATTGAGGAGCGGGGTCTCTGTGATAGCAAGCCGAAAAATCTTTACTTAGGGTTAAACACAACTTATAGTTTCCGATCCTGGGGTAGCCCCTGCCCTGCCCAGCAGGATGCGGAGCCCAGCAACCAACCAGCCAATCAGGCAGGGGATCACGCATCGACCACGCGCGAGGCTGCCCAATGAGCTGCCTGGTCACACGCTGGCCTCGTGGCTCTGGCTCGTCCCTCTCCTGCTCAGCCCCCATCTGCAGAGGAGACACTGCCGCGCACTGGACCTAGGCTGATGGCAACAGGCTAAGATCAGAATTACAGAATCACAGAATGATTAAGGTTGGAAGGGGCCTCTAGACATCATCTAGTCCAACTCCCTGCTCAAGCAGGGACACCTAGCGCAGGTGGCACAGCGTCACATCCAGGCGGGGTTTGAAGATCTCCAGAGAAGGAGACTCCATGACCACTTGGGTCAGCCTGTTCCAGGGCTCTGTCACGCTCGATAGATAACTCCTCACAAGGCTGAGAGTCGCCTGCACATTCAGGGTGAAGAAATATGCTAGCAGTTGTCTGCTCTTTGTAATGTTGAGAGCCCACTCTACTATACACTCAAGGTGAAGAAATGCTATAGCATTTTCCTGGGACAAGCAGTGTGTTCCATTCAGTTGCACTATTTGTTATTTGCTGTTTACTGATTAGTAAGTCCATCTCTTTATCAATTTTGCCAGGTAATGGTGGCTGTTATTATAATAGAGATCTTGTGCTGGTGAATAA
Source organism: Tinamus guttatus (assembly GCF_059628265.1). Taxonomy (NCBI): domain Eukaryota; kingdom Metazoa; phylum Chordata; class Aves; order Tinamiformes; family Tinamidae; genus Tinamus; species Tinamus guttatus. The sequence goes on from NW_028288917.1 coordinate 4,249,997, forward strand.
AATCAACTAACTAAAGCCCAGTTGCCTCTCTGGATTATTTTACTGACTCCCTTAACAAGGTAGCACAACACTTACATCAAACTGTGCAATTTACCATAACAGTCCCTGAGTGCAACCTCTAGAAGGAGGTTGTGATGCATTTGCTGAGCAGAGAAAATACAGGAAGGGTTGTTTGAAGAGAGATGTCATAAAAAAGTTCAAAAGTTCCACTTGCTTCACTTGGGCAAAGATTAGGAGTAGCCTCCAAAACCGGGAGGAGTGTCTGTACCCAAGGGCTGTGCTGCCATTCAGAGAGACCTGGTCAGGCTAGAGAGTTGGGTGGAGAGAAACCTCATGAGGAACAACAAGGGCAAGTGCAGGGCCCTGCACCTGGGGAAGAATAATGCAAGGCACCAGTAGAGGCTGGGAGTTGACCTGATGGAAGCAGCTGCACGGAGAGGGACATGGGAGTCCTGGTGGACACCAGATTAAGAATGAGTCAATGACGTACCCTTGTGCTCCAGAAGGCCAGCGGGTTCCTGGGATTCATTACTAAAAGTGTTGCCAGCAGGTAGAGGGAGAAGTTCCCCTCTCGGCTCCACACTGGTGAGGGTTTACCTGCAGTACTGTGTCCAGTTCTGGGCTCCACAGTGTGCATAGAACTACTGGAATAAGTCCAGATCATGAAGATGATTAATGGACTGGATCATACTTCATATAAGGAAAGATTAAGAGAACTGGGCCTGTTTAGTCTGGAGAAGAGAAGAGGATCTTATCAGTTTATACAAATACCTTAAGAGAGGATGTCAAGAGGATGGGGACAGACTCTTTCCAGTTGTGCCCAAAGACAGGACAAGAGCAAGCAGGTACAAACTGAAACACAGGCATTTCCATCTCAATATGAGGAATATGAATGTGACAGAGCACTGAAACAGGTTGCCTAGGGAGGCCATGGAATCTCCTTCTCCGGAGATATTCAAAAGCCATGATCCTGTGCAACATGCGCTAGGTGACCCTGTTTGAGCAGGAGGGGTTGAACAAGATGATCTCCAGAGGTCCATTCCAACCTCATCAATTCTGTGATTCTGTATTATTATTGATATAAAATGGAAATGAACTATAAGGGAAAGAGCAATAGTGTTGACAGAAGATTAAAAAATATCAAAGACCAAGGCATATAAATTACCTATGAATAAAATGGAAGATATAAATGAGAAGCTCTGATTCCTGTGTTTGAATGTTAGAAAACAATGCCCGAAGACATAAGAATTATATATGTGTATATATATATTTATATATATATATATATAAAGGAGAGGGCAAGAAATCCCTCGTAACAAAACTTTAAATAGAATTTTTATGAAGTTTATGGAGTTTCATCATCCTATGAAAGGGACTGGGTAGTTTCTTATGAAAACAAAGAACTAGATTTAGTGAGCCTGGAGGATTTTTGTAATCCTTTGCTTTTATGAAATACAATGTAAATCCCAGTGCAAAATGGGATAGAGACAAAACATTAAATATCTAAAAAGAGGACTTTGGTGAACATTATCTTCCATAGCTACATATCTCTTGGCAATAAGCTTAAATTCCTTGAAAGAGGTAACGAGAATGAGACAAAGATTTTAGTTGAGATGTGCTGTGGAAAGATCCAGAAGGGCTAAATTCCATCCATCTCTTCTCTACAGCACTTACTAAAATTAAAGTGCCTAGATGCGGTACAAAGAAAACCTCTGAAAACAAGGACATGCTTTAAATTACACTAAATTCTAGGAGTTTTATGTCTCTGCCCACATAGGATTCATCACTTTGAGTACTCTGAAGTAGGCACCTGTGTTGTTCCTTTAATGAAATAAGTTGTGTCTACCAGTTATGCACTGGTAGTATTTTAGAATATCTTATCTGTATTCTGAAATACAGTTGCTTAAATCTAGGCATATTTAGCCATTTGAGATTCCCCAGTTATCTTGCTAGATCTTCAGCTACATCTGCAGAAAGTTATGGGTTTTGTATAAAGCCTGTGACACCTGGCACAGCTATGTTACTAGGTCAGGCTAGGATCTCTGGAGGGGCTCTCAGTGTCTGATCTTTGGTCCTGAACCCCATACATAGAATTTACTGTCCGCATAGGGATCAAAGCCAACATCTCTAGCTCTGGTAGTACACTCCTGAAGACAGTTTACAAGAACTGTGAACTGTAAGGGCAGGGCTGTTTCTAAAGGAAAAATGTGCTAGAATTAAGAATGACAAAAGCACAGGCAGGACAGTGAGGTGGTAACAGGGTGCTCAGAGAGGCTAGGACCATCAGACTCAGGTCTGGGTCTGTGCAAGAAGCTCCATCAGGGGACAGGAACATATGCACACACCCATGATGTAGCTCAGGCAGGGGCTGAAGACTGCTGGCTGAGCTGAAATGAGCTCTTGGTGCATGGGCAGAAGAGGGGGAGGCCCCAGGGAAGGCCGGACAGTCCTCAGGGAAGGCCGGTCCTAGCCTCTCTGAGCACCCTGTTACCACCTCACTGTCCTGCCTGTGCTTTTGTCATTCTTAATGAGCTATTCAGAAGAAATGTATTTTTCACGATTTTTCCTGTAGCAGTGCCCATGTGCACACAGAAATTAGGATCTGTTAGATTATAAGGAAGGCATGGTCTGGAGATTCCAGATATTCAGGTGGAGGAAAAGAGAAATAAATTGTATCACCAAAACAGATCATGAAGAGAAAAACACTCCAATAAGGATGACATTTTTTTCCTTCCAGAGCAGGCAGAAATATCTCCAAGCTAGGCAATTCTCTTTTCATTGCAAGTTGATGGATTGAGTTCGCTTGCATCTAGCTGAAAAGGGCATTTTACTTTTCATGTAGTTAAGAAGAGTGACAAAGGAGCAGTAACGAACTGTAAAAAGATTCATGTGTTTCATCTGAGAATAGCAAGGTATTCTTAATAGATGGAGAGCTGTAGTTCAACAACTATTTTGTGAAGAATCATTATCTTTACTTTGAAGACAGCAATGCAATAGTGCATAAAGGTTAAGACCAACTTTTCAAACTGATTGGGCCATTGAAGGTAACATGATAACTCATTGACAGAACTAGGAGTAATACTTCGGTTTCCTAAATTCCAGCGCTGGTCTTCCAGCCACTAGTCCACACGTCATTTTCTGCAGTATTTTTAGAATCATGTGAGCTGCAGTTTGCCACCCGTTCTCATTCTCTTTCTCTTTTACACAGACACAGAAATTTCAAAAAGCACATAGTTTAGATGTTTATACATTTACAGAGGTACTTATGGCACCAGAAGAGCAAGTTAAAATAATCATTTCCTCCAAGCAATATTTAATAGCACAGAGATTAATTTTAGCTCATATTACAAAGATAAATTTCATGTATTTAAGGAATCACACTAGTATGATGATCATTTGAGCACAAAACATATTTCTTTTAGATATAGATACTGCCACAGTAACCATGAAAACTAATCATTTGGATAGAACTGTAAAAAAGGTAGCAATGACAAGTTAATTTAAACAATTTGTAATATCTAAAAGGAACATAACTGTAGTATTAGAGGTGATGTTTCAAGTGAGTATGGCATTAGCCAGCACCAGCACCTCAGTGTTTGCTAAAGTATTTGGGATTAGAACAAGTTCAAAAGGTGCCCCAAGAAAAAATCACAATGTAAAAAGATTAACCACTGAGATGAGAGTATATGGAAGAGTCCATCCATTTCCCTCACTGCACCATTGCCAGGTAGTCAGGATTGAAAGGATCAAAATGATTTTAGAAACGATACTCGACATTAATAAGCTACCCACCCTGTGCTTTTCTCTTGGTGGAAATTTATGTGGTTAAAATGGACTTGTTCACATGGACTGTGTCTAAATTAATAAAAGATTAAAGTCATTCAGGCCATTTTCTTGCCTTGAGGCTTGACATGGCTGTGTCCATACAGCGTACCCTGCAGAACAGGGAAGTTGCATCCACACAGATGACTGGCAATGGTCCTTGGCACACACATTCTCCTGAGCCATGCCTGCAAAAGAATCAGCAGGCCCAATCTGAAGTAGAATAGACTGTGCTAACAGTTCAACGGTATAAAGGACAATGCTCAGACATATGGCTTGCTTCATTTCATTTAGTAGTATAGATATATGAATAAAAACAGAGTGTAGTTTACTATTAACTTCTCAGATGTGGTATGATAGAATCAAACGCGTTTGGAGACTACAGCCCATCTATAACACATATATGCTTCAAAATTAGCTCTACGGAGCCCAGTTACAATTTCCCTAAGAGGAGTGCTCAGTTCTCCCTAAGGTCTGCTAGCAAGTCTAGAATTAATTCATGGTGATAAGTTGCTATCTATTTTTTGAATATAATGCAAAACTTACAGGCTTCTCAAGCAAATTCATTTTTCCTTCTGATCAGGCAATTGAACTATGTTTCTCTCTACAATATTTGCAGTGGATCATATGATACAGTTCAATAAAACAATATTCTAGGCATTACAAATGGTTGCAGGTCTATCCTCTTTTTTTGTGAAGGCCTCACATAACTCTTAATTTTCAGATAAATGGTTTATCAGACAGCACACATGCTCCTGAACGGGACCCAGTCAGAATCCACAATCATCCAGTATAATGCAAAACCTCTGACTGTACTGCTTCTTTTTCCTAAAACCCTGTAGTAAACCTGTATGCCAGGACTTGCCATATTCCCAGGGGGAGTAATTAAGACATTTCAACATCAAATTTTGCTTTCTTTGTATCTGGGTTCAGTGGGATGATCTTCTTGAAAGAGTTTTGTGACATACAGAACATTAATTTGTTAAATTTGGCTGCTTGCTACTCAGCAGCTGTAGCTGTTCGCTAAGGTGTTCATTATTGTCAACTCTGATTCTTCTTTTCGTGTTCGTCACAATGTATGTATGAGTTCTACCAAATTTGCCTAGCAGAGTGCATATTAGTATTCAGGCGGTCTAAGCCATCCAGGTGATGAATAGTAAAATACCAATCCTATAACCTGATAGGCATTTCCAAAGTGACCCTCAAGACTACAAGATTTAAAAGCATAACATGATTTTAACTGTTGTGTGCAAGTATTGTACAAATGATGAAAAAAAATGATGACCATGCTTTGGGGGATGCAGTATATTCTTTCACGTGGTTATTGCTTGTAGTATATATTCGTAACAGATTGTTTGCTGTTTCCATTTAAAATTCCTGCATCATTATTATAAATTAGGGAAAAACTAATAACCCCAGGTCACAAAATCTATCTTGGACCTGAAACACTAAAGTAGCTTTAATAACTGTCACATTATTATTATACACAGGCAAGATGTAGGCTTTATTTTATTATGTAGGCTGTATTATAGCTGCCTGTTAAAGCAAAAGCATTCACAATAGTCTATCCCGGGAGAAGTCATTATCAGGCATTAAAAAAAGCATACTGACAATCCCATAACTACTGTTGCTGCTCTTTTAAACTTCTTTTGGAAAGAAATGAATGCTTAAGGAGATAGTCTGCCAATTCCTTTGCAGGCATGAAAGGCAGCAGCATCACTCCACAGGTAATCTTTCTCTGCAGACTTTGAAGACACACAGTGTTTGTCCATCTCTGAAGACTGGTACTGAGATGTCAGAGTGTCAAGGTGAGAATCATGGTATAAACTGATTAGAACATTCAAAAACTGTGGAAATTACTGTGTTTTGCTGACAATGGTAAGCTCTGGTAGCCACTCCAAACAGCTCAAGAGGGTATAAAAAGATGGCAGTTTCTGCAGCTGGTAGTTGCTCATGTTTGAAAACAAATGGAACTGACAATAGTGGCTATGGACCTAGTACAGGAAGAGGAAGAAGAGTTTGCAGGGTTAGGAGATGAGTCAGTGTATTAGGTGGTTCAAAAACTTGAAATTTTATCCCAAATGAAAACATCTTTTAAAGAATGGTCCAAAATTGCAATTAAGGAGGAGTCACTATGATTTTCAGACAATGGAAACTCTGTGTGACCTGATTTAAAGGAAATCTTACCAAATGGGAGCTTGATTGTACCTTCATTGTCCTTCAGCACAGAACTTACAAGCAGATAAAAATGACCAAAATAAGAGAGGCCAAAGAGAGATTTTGGCATTATCCAGAATCAGGTTTTACAGCTTTTGGAGAAGAAAATTTATTTAGTGAAGAGAAATATGAAAAACAGAACTATTGTCCTTGGTCAGTAACATCTCAGTCTCAGATAAGGTCTCAGATAAGACCAACTAATTGCTTTTATTATTTTTCTATGAATCAAGGTCTTATCTTGGAAGGAAAATTTTTAAATTCAATTACACTGACTAGACTAAAGCTTTAAAAATAGTAATCATCTTTCATAATATTGATTTTGAGGCAATGCACAATATTTGAGGTTAAATACAGATCATGATATTTTTACGATGCAATTCCACATTTTCCAAATGGAGGAGTAAAAGCAGCTTGAGATGCACTACGGCTACTTACCTCAAAAAGTAACCGTCTTCCATCTTCCTCCATTTTAGGGAAAATCACATATTTCATTTACGTGTCACATATTCTGTATGCTGTATATGGAGAGGCAGAATCGGTGGCAGAAGCTGATAATACAAAGATTTGTTTTAAAGGATGAAATCCAGCTGAAGTTACTTAAGCAGTGGCTCTACTGACAGTTTTATCAGTAGTAAAATTTCTTTACTACTACTACTCCATTTTATACACAAAAACGATTATAATTAACACAATTCAATTCATGAATGTAATTCACTATGGAATTCAGCAAATTATTTTGCCAACACAGAGAACAAGAGTGAAGAGGTTTGAATGAGCGGTCAGGGTTCCCAAGACAGAGGGAAAAGACAAAAAATGTGTAAACTAGCTTTCTTGTTGAGAAAAATGTGTGTGAAAACACAGCCATATAAACTAACCACAAGGCTCAAAAGAAAGAAAAAAAGCTTTCCTCTTAGGTTGTTGTAAGGCTAGACCCAATTCCACAATTGAAGTAAAATTTGCAAACTCTCGGGGCTTTGTCTTTAAGGCCAGGAAGAAAATCAGAGTGCCTATGCTTGCAACCTAAATAAGTGAATGTCAAACACAGAAAGTTAGTTCTATTAAGCACACTTTATGGAGCATACAGAATAAGTGATTGCCATATGTAGTCATTAATAAGCTATATTTCAAAGAACTTCTGAGTGCTGTTTATAGTCTGGATGATTGAAACAAGGCCTTCAACAGTGTCTGGATTTTTTCCCTAGAAGCCTTATTAGAAATCTCTGTACACTTTTATTCAGGCTTAGCACTCTGACTCTGGTCCCTAGGAACTTTGCAGTGTTTTGAGGAAATTGCAGAAGAATTGTTGACTTGTGGAATTGGACCTTTAAAGTTTAGAAGAGAACTGAGTGCAAGTTTCCAAGAATGGAGGGGAAAACTGAGACTTAATCATGATATGTCTCTGTTCCTATCCTGAGAGTTTTCTTGAAAGCTGAGAAATCTAGTCAGTGACAGAAAGAACTGGAATTCACTAAAATAAGAATTAAGGGCACTGATTCCCTAGGGGAGCTGCTGAATGATCAGCTCTCATCTGTCTTAGCTTAAGGCTGTTCTATGTCCCCAGATTGACTTGTGTACTAGACTTAAAGTCAGAGAATACTAATATTTTTGTAGTAGCTTTAAACCAAAAGGATTCTACTTGTCTTTATAAACTTTGTACTTCAACAGCACCTGCAATGTAAAAAGGCAAATTTGGAAAGAGTCTTAAGTTTGTCTACCTGCAAGAACTTATATATAGACAAACTTCTGATGGCTAAACAGTATTTTGTCTTATAATATGGAGTCTCTGGGGCCCAGTAATCAATGGATAACTTGTAGAACACACACTATCAAAGCCCATCCGGAACAATGTCCAAATATGCTGTGGCTTATGAGGAAAATTTTCTCAGTTGTTCATGATAGACTGTCACCTCTAAGACAGCATGAAACTAGAGTAAAAATAGAAATGAATTAAGAATAAGAGGCTTGAAAATGGTTTGCATTAGCAGAAATGTGAAAAAAACACAACAAATCAGACTACAGAGGAAAGAACAAATGTGTATCATAGCATTACTCATAGTTATTCACATAGATCATTTTAATAATAATAAATTGAATAATGTTGCTTTTAAAAATTGACTCATAGCTGTAGTAAAATCTCTTGGTAATGATAAACTTTCATGTGCTACTAATAACATTATATCTTCTTTTGACTGAAGACACAATTAGGGCTCAGCTGAAAATGTGCTAATTTTTCTCTGTGGCAAACTGTAGAAATTCTGAAATGTTTCCAATAGTTTCATGTTACTGCATAATCATAAGAGAACAATGATTTAGCTTCAAATTCAATACTCATTCAAATCATTTTCCTGATTATCAGAATTACAGGACATGTTTTATTTCCCCACCTTTAAATATGTATGTACAGTATGTTCCTAAAAAATAAATGTTTATCCTCGTTTAAGGGACCTGGACATGTGCTCCAGCAGCTAGTTCTTATTTCTAAATATTAGGTAAGAAATAGAAAATTCAAATTTTTAAGTTTTTGTGTAATCAAGTATCAAATTGTGGTGACAACATCAAAGACGCAATTATTGAGAGGATGATTTCAAATTCCTTTGCAATAGGCTAAAATGCTCTGCTTCATTTTGTTTGGTTTATTTTGGCTTTTTTTGTAACATAGCATTAAGAGTAGAACAACAGGATTTTATAAATTCTGGACTTTGTAAAATAATTTTCCTGGAAAGGCAAATTGCAACAAACAACTGATTAAACTTTTCTGGACATAAATGCAGCAGCTATCTTCAACTCTCTTCAATATGCCATAAGAAAGCAGAAGAAGAGAAAGGGGATTTCATTCACTCTTAGACCTTAGTTCTCAAGCATCTGATACCACATTTTTGTTTCACTAAACATAAATTGCTGTAAGGCAATTCAGTAATTCTGAAAAAATAGTGATTTTAAATATTTGTAAGCATTAACTGAAGACTTGAAACTTGAAAACGAGATGGATAAAGGTGTGTTTTTATCAGGAACGTTTTGTACTGAGAGGTTTGAAAGGAATGTGTGTGTATGTTTCCAGAGTCTTCTGGGAGGAAATAGCCTATGTAAGAACTTAGTTATTGATATTAGCAGCATGTATTACCTCTGAAGTAGCCCATAAGTCTATGGGCCCAACCGTAAATCTATGGGCCTGCATCTTGGGATGTACCCAAGAGTGCTGAGGGAACTGGCGAGGGTTCCCTCAGAGCTCAGCTGCTCTCCATCATCTTCAAGAAGCCACGGAGGGTGGGGGAGCTGCCGAAGGACTGGAAGAAAGCCAACATCACTCCAGTCTTCAAAAAAGGCAAGAGGAAGGAGCTGGGAAACTACAGGCTGCTCAGCCTCACCTCCATCCCAGCAACATCCTGTAGGTGTCCCTGCTTATGCAGGGAGTTGGCATAGATGATCTCTAGAGGTCCCTTCCAACCTCAACCATTTGTTGATTCTGTGATTCTGCGATTCTGCAATTCTGTGATTCTGCAGCGGTGAAATGAATATACTCTGTATGACAGATTGAGAAAGTCACTGACTATTGATTCTATGAAGGCTGAGTTTCAAGATTAGTCTAAGTCTTAAAAAGTGATATCATAAAAAAAATTTTGAAAGAAATTTATTTATATCTGTAATTGAATTCATATTTGAAAATGTCAGAAATGTATAGCAGAGAAAAGAGACATGACATAAAGATGGAAAGATGTTTGCTTAAATTGCACTTCAGTTATAGAATTCCCTTTATTTTGTTGGTTTTATTTTAAGTAAGTTTGCCCTTAGGAAGTCAATGGATAAACATAATAATAGATAGCAATGGATAAACTTAGTAAATATTTTTAAAAAATTAAATGATTTTAACATTATTTTGAAAACAATTTTCTAAAGTTAAAAATGGGAGTCAAAGACAATATGCTGAACTAAGACATTGATTGATAAAATAATTGACACCTATCATGACTCTCCAGATCTCCAATAATTTGGAAGAAGATGGATGTCCTAGCTACAGATGTTGTTCATGAGGATAATGTTTAGTCCACTATAAAGCACATGTGGAAGTAGGAGGAGAACCAATGATATGCGTACTCAGGGTGTTGGGGGTTTTTGTTTGTTTGTTTGTTGGTTTTAAAGTTTTTCAAAAAAAGTAGCAGGGAGAAGTTGAGATTCTCATGTTAGGAACTACTTGACATTAATTAATTAGCTGTGAGTGATGTTGATACATGAAATTTAACATTTTCAAAAAATAGAGCATTTTATTACGATACCAGTTGTAAAGGAAAAATTGCTGAAGTAGAATTCCTCAGGCTACTTGCTGGGATTAATTTTTGGTAAGTGACAAAGTGCAAATTTATACTGCAATAATAATGAACACAACAATAAAACAATAAGTAGCAAGATAGAAAAGAAAAAAAATGCAAATAAGCATTTCAGGTGTTCTGTAAGAATAGCATTTGCTAGTGTTCCAGCCTTTGCCAGACAGCTGCAGCACTATTGTTAACTCATGGTTCAATTTCTCTGTGATTCTGCTGTAACAATTTCAGACTAAGTGGTTAAAGAATAATTTACCAATGTTGAAAATGTTCAATTAGATTTCCTTCAGTCATCTAGGGAAATAATTCAGCATGCCAAGTAGTCCAGATTTGATGCTGTGATATTGCTAAACCATTTCTGTTACTCAGGCCAAAGTGACCAGAGGCATACTGTAAGCTTACAAGAAGAGAGGGAAGAGTTAAACAGTTAAAGCATGCATAAGCCAATGGGCCTGAGAAAAAGGTTTTTTCCTCATTTATGTCTTTCTATGTCTTCTACACAAAAGTCTTGTTGTCTGATGCTCTGGAAAAAAAATTCTAGGAATGAAATATTTCTAATTCTAGACAGTAGTGACTAGACTGAATTTTCCTGAGACTCTTCCTGGCCTTTCACTTTACATTTTGTAAAGGAAGATGTAAAATTCTGACAGGAATCTTGTCAGAATAACTATGGTCAGCTGTTTGCCTGAGTCCTGGAATAAGTAATTAAGTTTTCAGAAGTCCATAGAGGTGCCAAGAGAAAACAAGACTATTGCAGAGAACTTAAATGAATTCTAAGAGTTGTTGTAGAAGAAAAGTTTGAGATTTACATGAATAATTTTTGGTGGGGTATGGGAGAAACTGGGGAGAATGTGACTCACGAGAGGATCTGTCTGAATTCAACTTACAAGGGAAGATTTATGGTACAAAGAGACTGAACAAACATGAAGAATTTGCTAGCACTGAAAGGTAATGTTGAACCACTCACTTAAAAAGTCTTTGATAAGTGAAAAACAGAGAATGGCAAATATAACATCAATGTTTAAAAAGTCCTGAGGTGTAGAGCAAAGCAACTAGAGGCTTGCAAGGATTATTGGACAGCTGAATAAATATGACATGTATTTGAACAAAGCCAGAATGGTCTCTGTAAAGAGAAGTATGATTCACAAATTCCGAAAGCTTAAGAAGGTCAATAAGCATGTGGATAAGTGTGATCTGGATAATAATAGTCTCTCACCAAAAGCCTTTAAGAAAGTTTAATAGGCATGAAAAAGGAAAAACACTATTGGTTAGCAAAGAACAGATAAGAAAAAACTCAGTTCCCACAGTGTACAAAGGTGGCCAGTGGAGATCAGAAGTCATACACGCTGAGACAGGTGCATATGGTACACGAAAGGGTGACCACTATAATGATAACACAAAGCTTTCATGGTAGGAAGGACAGAGGCAATGCATAAAAAAGATGAGCTATGTATGAACTTATGGTTCTCTCACAGATGTTAGACTTTGAGATTATAGATAGAATTTCAGTCAAATTCATTGGTCTGTAACAGTCAAAAGAGCAATGTATGCAAAGTATATTAGGAAAGAAACAGAGAACTAAAGAGGAAACATCATTACAGAAGAACAAGAAGATGTTCAAGCGAAGGACAAAGAGTCAAATACTTGAAGTAGAGGCTCGCTGAGATGTACTATGTAGACCAATCTTGAAATTCCTCACACTGAAAATAGGTGACTGGGAAGATAGCATCCTGGAAGTGTCACCTTTGCTTTATTCTTGATCTGCCTATGAATGTGCCTCTGACTGCTCTTTGAGATAGTCTACTGGACTGCATAAGCCTTTGATCTGAAGAAGTCTGTATGTTTTTAATATTTCTATAAATGGAGGGATGGTTTAGCTAATTAGTCTTATATTGTGAAGCTCAGAATGGAGCTTTTGAGAAGAACTGAGAAGAACTAGAGGCTGAACTGAGAAGCACAGGTCAATGGGAGGGAGTTTTATTATAGATCTTGGTGAATCTGATCTTGACAGAGATATTAAAGGTGGACATTGGACTGGATATTGACATAATAATAATCCTTGCAGAAAACAAGCAGTGAAAATCAAAATATAAAATACCTCTTTAAAACGAGAATATTTTTGATTTATTAGGAGAGAAAAAGAATGTAAGGAGAAGAGGGGAGGAAGCATGAAGGAGGAATCATATCAAAGGCTTTGGCTTTCTGATAATTTCCAGCTGAAAAGTACTATTAATATTCTCTTTCAAATGTGTAGTGAGATATTTTTATTTCTTGAGAAGGGGTTCTAAGTGAAGATAATTTGTGGACACATGGGCTATTCAAAGTACAGAGTTTTTAGGAACTAATCAAAATATATGGAGGCTACAGAGCTTTTAAAAAGCAACTGTGTCATTATTATGCGAATCCTTGCAATCTTGCCACTTAGTGGAACCACTCAACCAATTAGATTGCAAGGAAATATATAAGTATTGAGAAAGAGCTATACAGTGACTCTGTAAAATACAATAATAATATAGATATTAACGTATTTGAGAAAACCACTGAGGCTATGAATATTGAAGTTTAACCAAGACTGAGAAAGCTCATTTTCAAAATATTTTAAAATAATTATTAATATAACACACATATTCACAATGAATATGGTGAATATGGTGGCACAATAAAGTCCTCTATTTTCTACTATTTTTTGCCATTTTCTCTTTGTACTTTCTGAACTGGAAAAAAAAAAAAGAAACGGAAAGAAATAAGTAGATAATTGCCACATGGAGAGCTGTAGCTTTAAAGAAATATCGCTAATAGTTATCTTGTATTTCTTATGCATTCCTCAGTTGGCGTTATAAATTTCTTTCATAAGCAATCATTATACAAAGATGACTAGCTAAACATGAATAAGATTCAAAGGATTCAATTCATTACCTGTGTGTGTGTGGGCATGTGTGCATGCACACATGCATATAAAACAATGGTTTGAAGGGCTGAGCATCTTTGTTTTTTCTGCTGGAGAAGGATAAGCAGTGTTCCTGAAGCTACTAAATTATTTTATGTAACCTAAAGAAACTGAATTTAATACAAGTCATGTCCAAAAAAAAAATGCCAGGATCAACTTTTCTGATGCTTTTTGACGAACCACAGATTCACTATTACAGAAGAGATCCTGGTTTACATTGAAAAAGGTATAAAACCAAAATTACAGAATTAAAGTTATATTAAAATTAAAGTTATATTAATCTTATAGAATATATCTTCCTATCTTCCGTATTTGTAAAATATTGTATGTGCCTGATTCTCTTGATGTGAATTACATAAGTACAGAAAACACATGGCTCCATATACAGAAATAGGCACATATGTAGAATTGAAGTCCTCAATAATGATCATACATGATGCATGTGAAGGATTTTAAAGCATGATGTTCATGGTGCTAAGTTACTGAAATTCTACTTGCCTAATTATAGATATTTCCAATATAGACAACTACGTCTGAGCCAGCTGTTCTGGTTTTCTCGTGGTCAATGAAGAGAAATAGGCATGATTTTATCTGGCCAAGTTTTGAGGTATCCCTTAAGATGAGCTGAATTTCTTTCCTGAGGTGACTGATTTCAAAGTTTTTAAGGAGAGTCAGGAGAGCTAAAGCACAAATGGTTACTTTTAAATATCTAAAATGAGGCTTCTTTTCCCCTTTTTCTCTTGTAACATTTTTCGTTAGTTAATCTCATTCCAAATTGCCTTCCTGCATGAATAATGTAGTACAGTCATTCTAAAGCAAAATCTGTTCTATCATCAAGGCAGTGAGGTCTGGACGATGCCTGCTTACTTGTGTATCAATACACAGTATTAAAACTTGAAAACAAATATATTTTATAGCACGTCCTTTGCTTCATACTTGATATGATTTCATATTTTCTTATGATTAGTCTGCAATAGAGTCAGACCACTCAAAACTTAATGAATATGGACTTCAGCATATAGTCAAATCTACATGTCAGGAAAGACTCAGAGACTTAGGTAACATCTTAGGGTACATGTTTTTAATGCAATTATGGTTTTTATGGGATTCTATATGATTCGGCTCTGCTCAAAAAGTTGGAAGAAGCAGTTAGAAATGTGACCTGCAAAAACAGTGTCCATACCTTTTAACAATCTCTTGGACCTGTGTTGTTACCAGGAAATGTGGACCATACATACCTACGTAAGTATATACTTAATGTAGGAAGGGTATCTTTTTCAACAGCAGTGCTCGTTATTTTACCCCAGATGGAATGGGTCAGACCTTAAAAAAATACATTGTCAAGAAAAAAAAGGGAAATCGGGGAAATCCACAGGCGTAGAGCACTGCAATCTATGGATTTTTATGTTTGGAAGATTTAATGGTGAATGTAAAAAGCACTTCTTATGAGAAACTGAGTATACATGGAGATTTGTATAAGAATATTTTTAGGAAAATATCAAGCTAAGGAATATTTTTCCCACTTTTTAAATATTATATGTTTATCTTTTAACATTTTATTTTTCCTTTGTTTCAAAATAGTACTTCATGATTACTACATTCTGAAGGCTGATTAAAACTGTTCTTGATAAATGAGTGGCAGAGCCAGTGAACTGTAGTATATTTCAGTTCCCTCAGATGTAATCCATCAGTTCCTATTAGCAATATTTGGATATCTTTAGATATCTGCATGTGTATGTAGATGTAATTACTGTTTTCAACAGTTGAGAAATATTTTTGAAGGCAATGTATGAAAATGTCAACCAAGGACTGTAGAATATTAACATAATATTTCTTTATTTCCAATAACTTTAGACCTATTTCTCAGCAGGATATCAGATTGTTACTCTATAAACACACACACAAGTACAGCTTTTGAAATATTTTGTGGCTTAAGAATCCTCTCTCGTTACCGGAAAGTATATAAAATGAAGAAATTAAAATAAAATAAAAATTCAGTGGTTCTTACATTTCAAGAGATGTCTTTTCCCTAAGCAAAAGATGCTACTAGAAAATTGTTAGTGTTAAAATGAGAAAGCAAAGCTGCAAAAAACAGCTATGTTAAACACTAACAAGATATTGTTTTATCAGAGAAAAAGGATCAAAGAAGACTAATAAAATACAGTATAGCTGAAAATTTAAATATTACAATAATTCAATCCAAATAGAATTGTTAAGTCTCTCTTAAGGAAATCTATCCATCTGGGAAGCAAGTATAGAATAAATGTAATTAGCACTTCTCCACAGTACGGGTTATCTGAAGAAGCAAATAGCAGTCTTGCAGGAACAGAGATAGCAATTACATTGATGGGGCATTGAAAAGATGGGAGAGTAATTAAAACTTTTTATGTGATTGGTCTCTATTCTTCCCAGGTAATACAGATCACAGTAATTTGAGGATTATTGTTCTCTAACACTCTGGTAAACTCCTCCTGATCCACTTTACCTGAGCCGTGAAAAAAAAAAAATACACAGCCAGAGTGCAAGAAGTTATCTCAGCTTATAGCAGCTGTTTCTGTCTAAATATTAAATAAAATCAGAGAATAAAAATTGAACCATATTTTACCTCTATTGCTTTGTCATTTCTTCCTTAGTTCTTTCTGTTCTGCTATTGTTAAGGGAGAGAAAAACTGTGAAGGGGAAAGGGGGAAAAAGCAAACAACAAAAAAAGAAATCTACACATAATATTTTGTTATTAAAACAGATAACATTGTATAAGAAGAATAAAAATAATTGTTTTTGTAAAGTGTAGATACTAAAACCAGAAAGCCGCTCAGCCTCTATGGTTAAAGCCAGCAAAAAGAGTAAAAGAAACTGGTATGGATGTTTGTTCTCTTACTCAAGCTTAGTGTTCTAGATCACTAATACATATGGATTGAACTTTCCAGGGAACTGACTTTATACCATATTAAATGAGCTGTTATCATGGTTATCAATGATAATAGTATCATTGGTCTAATAGTCATCCATCCTATGAAGACATATTATTAAATCATGATAATATCATTCAGACTTTCAGGGAAATTATCTGCTGAGTGATTTGCTACATTGCACCACCAAAGCTAGTATAATAAATACCAGAATCAAAGGCATTGGTTTTAAAGTTCCATTTGCACTCTGTGTAGCCCTTGGATTTGATCCTATGCCTTGAATCCTAAGCTCCTCTTTTAAAACTTAAGTTTTCCAAGTCTGGACACTCATGGTTTTGAGTTACAAGGTCCCAAATTCTCCTAGGGTCAGCCGCATACGAGTATAGTGAAGTTGTGCTGTATTAACAGTTGCTAGTCTAAGGGAACTCCAGGTTAAGTAGTTTCATTGCTGCTTAGAAACAGGCTGTCTGTGCTGCTAATTTGCTTTCAGTTGGTTAAACAAACTACTATTTTCCCTTGCCATTCTCCTTCTTCAGTCCGTGGCCACAACTGTCTACATAGATGTCTTCCCTTTAAAATCTGTTTTTTAACCTAGCAATTAATTCAGGAACAGAGCAAAGCTGCAATTACTCAAATGACAATTATCAATACTTGTGGATGTTTAATATTACAAAACAAACAAACAAACAAAAAGTTTAGTTATATTCCTGTTTTTTTTTTCCTTAGGCAAAGGGAACTACAAGAATATTTATCTTGTCTAATTTATATATCTTTAAGTCATAAGGAAATTAAGAGAAATAGACAACTCCATAAGCAAGCTCACTCTAAAATGAGATATCTAAGATAAGCATACTTTATCACCAAAAATGAAGTGTCTGCTTTTGACCATTGCCTATAAAGGGAGTTTGTCATAGTTATTTTAGTGTGGGCTTCCTGGGCAGCATAAGCTGAGGTAGGACTATGCTGGCCCTGGGTACAGTTCCTCTTCCACATCTGACTGTGTCTTCCTACTTTGCCCCTTGCAGTGGCACAAATAGTTCCATGGCCTTTTGGTAAATTGGATGAGTTTGTTAATCCAGGGAAATTTTTTTCAGACAAGTAGTAGACAAATACTTAGTTCCAGATTCAGGGCATCATTTCAGATTATCTTTAAGCAGACAGATGATATAATCATTGATTAAAATACACTGATAAATAAAAATAACAGAGGTACAGTTACATACGTCCACTATCATCTAACAGTTCACAGTTGCTGAGAGAGGTCCTGCTTCTTCTCCCCATTTGCTCCTCATCTTCTTACCTCCTAGCTCCTGCATATTCCAATATTCTCAATTTCTCCTACTGCAACTTGGAGCTTATCTGACCACATGGAGGACCCATCTAACTCATGAATCTAGCAGATGAGCACCACTGATGATGCAAGGGAGGGAACATGACTCTAGGTTGTGATCAAGGAAAAGTAGGAATTCCTTTTTCAGCAGCCGCTACAAGATATTGAAAAGGATAAAGTAGACTAAAGCCTAAATTATAATGAACAAATGAGCCACAGTATCTTTGAACTTTATAATTTCATAGAGCTCTTCATACACTGCTATACTGGCAAAAATGATTGAGCTATGAAGAGAGGCCAGAAGTAGTTGGAAATGAAAAACCGAGGAGGAGCTGGTGTCAGGCATTTGTTATAGTGGAACTACAATATTATTTGAATAACAAAAGAACTAAATCCCTTGTCATCTTGCTCAGTCTCTGTAGTACATAACATCAACTAAATGGTATGCATGCTCACAATGATATGTCAAGGGTTGAAGAGGATGAGAATAGAGATCATTTCATTGTTAGAAAATTACCCACTAGTCAATGCAATTACCCACTAGTACTGAATTTACAGATTATCACAGAAATGTTTTCACTGATTTTCACATGAGTTCTAAAACGATCTCTGTTGTCAGACTAGTTAAGAAGTGTGTGTAAAATACAAACACTTTTTTTTTGTAGTATAAATTTGTAATAAAATATGGAGTCAAAATGCATATTTTTGGACTTGTAATAGTTGGCCTGTACTTTGAAGACACTGATGTGTAATTTCTCATTCATAGCTGCCAGCATTAATATGTTCTTTGAAAGTGAGCAAATGATTTGTATATTTTTTAACATTTAAGGCAATAAAAATGCAGAAAACCAATAAAATTATTTCCTCAAATTAATTTCATAATGTATATTTAGAGATAAGAGTAGTGTTCAGAGACTGACAACACACTTCACCCCATACAGGGAGAGGTAATTATCCCTTGTCGATTAGACACTAAATCACTGAGCTACAAGCAGCTGGTGATGCATAACCATCATTATCATTTCAGAATGTTACACCATTTCTCCCAGTTTTATTCAGCAGTTTTAAAGGCAAGATAAGCCATTTTTATGGCAGGAAATTTAGTGAACATGTGGAAATAAAAAAAAATAATAAAAAAAAACAGAAGAAGAAAAGGTACTATAATTTCAAACTGAGATGATAGTTATATAGCACCAGATGTTTATAGTTCAGTGACTGAGAATATAATTGACAAGGAATAATTACTGCCTCTCTAAACAGGATGAGAAGTGTTTTCACTTTGGTATGGCTGGAGAATAGCCATTTGAGGAAGGACCCAAATGTTTAGCAGAAATAATTTTGTCTTTTCCTTCTGTTTAATGGCTTTAACATTTGAGGTCAAGTTCTGTTCTGAATTGTATTTGTATCTCCACTGATGGCAGTGAGTTTGCCTTTGCATAATGGAATTCAAAAAGCAACCTAACTTTTGTATACATAATTGGAGACGAATGCTACACTTGTGTTTGTATGGTGGGCTAGCATCCTACATCCTATCAAATTTAGATCTTATTCTGCAACAATGGTTAAACCACAGGAATTCTACGTAAGTCAATACAAATACACAAAGATTTAAGTACATGTTAAATGTTCTTTGGCATTACGAGATGCAAAATCTTACTCTTTTTTTTTTTTTTGGATTGGAGAAGAGGTTCTAGTTGATATTTGACAACAAAACTTTCAAGAAAGTAAAAATACCGTGAAAGAAATGTACCATTGAATCATCTGCCAGCGCTGTTTGAATAGTCATTGAACTAAGGTCCAAGGAACATTTAAATATTTAGATATATATCTTATTTAGAATGACATGAATATTGAAATGAAAAAAAAAAATCCTGTGACACTAAAGAAAAATACTTCGGAATATCTACAGAGAAATGTCATATTTCACACAGATCTCTGTCCAGTTCTGCAAAAATGGCAGGACTGTATTTTATACAGTCTTTGTATCTATCTTCCTCTATCTTTGTGTCTACCTTCCCTTTGATAAATTTTACAGTAGGAGAGACGTCCAAACATACTAAGTTCCTATGAATTTCATAAAGTTTATGGCCAGGTGAAGGAGAGAATCATCTATGTGAAGTTTTCACATTGCCAGAAGAGGTTTCTGTTGTCTGACAGATTTCACTGGAAAGGCATCATTGTATGACAGTGTGCCTAATTTTGAAATGTTTATTTCAATTTGTTATTTCTAATTATATAATCATTTGTCTGGCTAGTAATCTTGTTGCTTGATGTATACAACAGGCAAACAGGTGGGGTCGTTATAAAACGTTCCTTCATTTCCAATTTCATCAGTGTTTACTAGTCAGCCCTTAATTCTTATTTTGTAGCCTCTTTCCTTCAAGTACATCATCGCATTTCAGGTATTTACTTCCCATTGATTTAAGTGCCCAAGATGTTTATTCTTTTTTCTCTTTGGTATATTACATCTCACAAGCAAACAAATTCTTATCAAGTTCAAATACATGATCCTAACTTACAAACAAAAGCTCAGAATAGCTAAGTAGGTCTCCAGCTCTGAAAAGAAATGACAGCAATAATTAACTAACATAATAGAGCTTTCTATACTAAAGGTAAACTTTTTGAAGAAAAGGTACTTCCTTGAAGGCCAAGGGAGATGTGATAATTAATTTCTTCAGAAAACAAAAATAATGAGAAACCACATGATTTTCAGCTCCAAATTTAGCATACATACCTTTGAGTTTGTTTTCACCGATAGTCACAGAACCACATATGCATTGTATATAAATATACAATCATATCTGTAAAAAAGGAAAAATAAATCCCTAGCAAAATAAAATCAATCCATTGCCTAAATAACTCTTCTATTTGAGGAAAGGATAAGAAAAAAGCTAACATATACCAGATGTTAGTAATCATGTAATTTTACTAAGCATTCAGAGATAAGAATCTACATAGGAAAGCATTTATAGTAATAATAATTATCATAATTATCTTGTAATTTCCAAGTCACTTATTCAAATTCCCTGATAAGTAGCAGTTGCTTATCTCATCACAGTTTCACTACTAAATGAGTATTGAGAAAAATAACTATTTGTTGAATAGTAACAATCTGTTGATTCTGTTAGTTACCTAAACAACCATATTTCCATTTAGAAACCTATTTAAAATTTTTCAGGTAAAAGTTAGATCCAAAAGGCCCTTTACAAAGCAGCTGAGGGATGAGTACAACTCTGGGGTGAGATTCAGTCACACTCCACAGACTATTAGGCTTATGAATCGTAAAGAATAAATCAGGACCTCTATATTTCAGCACAGCCTAACCTTGGAGTTCTGAAATTCAATCAAGGAATATACAATGGATGATAAAGTTCCCTAAATACACTCAGTGAATTGACCCCAGTTGAGCACCTACACATGCTTTCTGATTAAGTCCCACCCAGGGGTGAACTTTTGAGTATATTCTGAGCATTTTAATGCAAACAGAAAGCACTCTAGTCAACACAAACTGCAGATTAATAAGAACTTCAGAGCTGAAGTCTTTTTTATAATATCTGATCACTTAGAAAGCAGAGACAAATAAGGTTTCAAACCCAATTTCAAACTGTAGCAATTCAAATGCAAATTCTACACCTCCCAGAAAAGTGTCCTAAGCACCAACAAAAAGGTGAACTATGGCTTTTCCAAAATATTTCCTTCCAGAGCCCTTCCAGAGCCCTTCTCTGCAGGACATTTCAGAATTTTGTGTTTTCTGTATCCCAACGCCTGGAAGAATCAGACATTTAGTTCTTTTGCACAAAAGCTGACTTCAGAGACAGGAGTTCAAATACCGTTCTGAGTGCTCAGTGTTTTCATTCACCTACTCCTATTTACTGCAAGGGGCTTTGGAAAGACACCACAAACAGACACAGTATTTTTTTTTTTCTAAATATTGACCTAAGTCTGTAATTGATAAGTTTTACAACTTTTTTTTCTTTTTTTTTTTTTTGTTTTTTAATAAAATGAGACTGTAATAACAAGAAAAACGGCATAGTTACATATAAATAAGATTTATAAGTCACTTTTCACAGAAGAAACCAATTACTTTGAAACTGGACTGAATTCTACTTTCATCTTCATAAGACATTTCTATTCTTCTTCCATAAAGTATGATTCAATCTTAATCTGCATTTTTGGGTTAGTCAGTACCATCTGTAATTTTAAAACATTGATCTTCATTCCAGAATACATTTATTTATGTAGAACAGACAACTTTTCTGGTTCTCCATTGCTTTCAGGCTGACACCACTGTGAGGTCATACATTAATAGAGGATGTTAGCTGTCACATCCTTACTTTGTTACCCTAATGAAGAACCTAGTGGGTGGCTATTCTGACCCAATTACAAGATGTTGATGTTTCTTCAAGACATTTTTTATATTATGCTTTGGGAAAATTATTCCTTTTATGTTTGGACAGTATATGGTTCACTGCAAAATGTCTGTGTGAAATCAAAGGACCTATCAAAATGAAGACAACCTACTGAGATAGATAAATTTATTAAATATATTTTTTTCCACAAGACAGCTCTTTGAGGTTTTTGTCATCATTTCCCATTTGCATTATAAAAAAAATCAAGGACACAGTGCTATAAATAAAAGCTTTAAAAGGTAATCAAATGAGTATTTCAGAAATCATCATTTTTGTTTCTGTTCAGAAAGCATATAATAAAAATTCATTGGGAAGGATCACTGAAATTGAAGAAAATAAAATAAGAAAATACAAAAAATGAATTTGTTTGTCCCCTAAACCAGAAAGAATTGTAGGAAAAGAAAAAAAGACGGACCCTGACTTTATTGAATACAAAGAGCAGAACCCCCTGCAGCATGGTTGGGGAACACAGAAATAAGTTATCAAACTGTCTAAGCCACTGTGCTACCCATGAGAGAAACATCAGACAGAAGAGGTGCAGGGCTGACTGTCATTGCTGCCTCAGTACAATCCCTCTAAATATGAAGAGATTCACTTTTTGCACTGCAATCCTCACACTCCAGAGCAGAAAAAAAATTATTTCAAACAAATTAGACCATACAATAAAACACCATGTACTTCGATCACTATGTATTTATTAATTAAATTAGATGGAAAAGGACATAGATCGTGCTGTTTACTGTGTTTTAATCCATCCAAAGTATGCAACTAAGAAGGTGGTGCAACTAATAAAATCAAATCCACGGCAAGGCATTCATTGGCAGCCATATCAGCTTCTTCTGATAAACCTCTTAAAAAGTTAGGGAAAGGCTGAAATTACTGGAGGAGCCTCCACCTGCTTGTATAATCTTTTTTTTTGTGTGTGTGTGTGTGGTCTTGTCTGGATGCATATCAGTGAAGAAATTTATTGGTTCCAATTTGAGAGCTCTCACAGTATCATCGTTGCTTGGATTTACAATACCTCAGGCTTCCCCCTTTTCTAAATGGAAATTATTTCCCAGTAGAATATAGTTCATTAAAGGATTTGGTACTTTAAAATAAATTCTTCATGTACTTTGTGGAATAATTCTAGGACGGTCACAATTACAATGTGTGCTTTATATAACTGGATTTTATGAAATTTTATTAAAGCCATTCAGCAATTCTAAATATGCCTAAGGATGGAGATTCCATGGCTTCTCTGGCAAGCCTCTTCCAGTATCCAACTGCTCTTACACTATTAAAGAAAATGTTTTCCTATGTTTAAATGTAATTTCTGTGTTTCAGTTTGCTATCACCTCTTGTCCTTTCACAGGGCACCACTGAAAAAACTGGCTTCATCCACTATTTATACACATGGATGAGATCCCTCCTTCCAAATTCTGTATATCACTCTGAAGTCAATGAAAAATTGAAAAAGAATGCCTGAAGCTTCATAGGGAGGGTGACATTCACTTTATTTCTTCTAGGCTATCTGAAATCTTGATGGATAGGTTTTTTATTCGGCATCTCAATAGCCAGAAGAGAGAAGGAAAATAAGACACATTTCTAGGCAGCTAGCCATTACCTTAGATGCAGCAAGGGATACCTTAAGGAGGGAATTGCTGTTGATTATATTTTACTGTCTGTAGAAAAAAAAAGGATGAAAAACCTAGATGGCTAGTTTTACCTAGATTCCCAACTTCTGGACAGCTACAACTACTAGTTGTGAATCCCATTCTCAATATGGGAAGTCAATACAGCCACTTGGCTGTCACTCTTGCAGCAGCCTTACTGTCAGCTTATCCAGATTACCTCCTATTTGTGTCCCTCGGAGCTTTACTCATTTCTATTTCTTTTTCTCGTATTACGTCTTCCTTAATGGTGAGAGTTCTTTTCCCTTCTGAAACTTTCTCAAGCTATAAAAAATAATTTCGTGTAAATAGATAGTATTGAATGTCAGATATAGAAATGGTTCATAAAGCTAAGTTACTTTCCTTGCACTGTTAAATTAACCAGTGACTGTTACTTTGCCACTTCTTGAAGTTTTACAAAAAAATCTTCAGTATTTTCTTGCACTATCAGTCTTTCTGGTTTGTTTGCTTTTTTTTTTTCAAGGTATAGAAACTATCTGAAGTATACTCTCATATGTCAGAAGTATGGTTGGTTATTTCAATCCAGGAACAGCAAATGTCAATTGAAATTTTAGCCAACCACCAGTCCTGTAAATGAAAAGAATTAACTAAAATTTCCTATCAAAGAGAGAATGTTCATGATTAGATGGTGATAAAAGATCAAAAAATATGCTGTGGAGGATTAAACTTAAAAATTATACTGTATGGTAAAGAATAATGAATTGTTTCTATTCCCCTGTCTGTAAATTGATAATCACAGATTCATAGAATGGTTGAGGTTGGAAGGGACCTCTAGAGATCATCTAATCCAACCCCCCCATTCAAGGAGGGACACCTGGAGCATGTGGCACAGGGTGGCATCCAGCCGGGTTTTGAAGATCTCCAGAAAGGAGACTCCACAGTCTCTCTGGGCAGCCTGTTCCAGTGCTCTGTCACCCTCACAATAAATAAGCTATTCCAGTAATCCTTATGAGTTTGCAAAATCTCAAATCACTTAGTACTATTTTCACTCTACCGTTGTTTCAATGAACTCCACATTTTGAGAAATACTGTAAGATATAATTTCCCAGGAGAGATGCATGCTAGGTGCTAACAAATTAATAATAATAGACTGAAAAAGACAGCATAATAAATTTGACTTCCAGAAGGGCTTCCATGAAGCAGCCAAAAAAGGAAAAATAAATAAAAAAGCAATGCTTTCTTTTGCAAAGTAAAGATCATATACTAAAACAGAATAATTAGAGTTGCCAGCTTAAAGTCTTAAAGTAATTCAACTTCATTGTAAACACAATGTAATAACCAAAAGCTATTGTACCAACTGACTAGGTACTTGCTCATAAATCACAACCTCCATTCATCACCCCTCTACAAAACGGGCATAAAAATGTCAAAAAAAAAGTATATACCATTCATGTTTTGCAGTTTTATAAAGACATCATTTTTAAGGTCACATTTGAAAAACTGTTCATGATGTGTAAAACGCAAGCATGTCGTATGTTATACATTTAAATACGCTAATTAAAACAACTCATTGGGCAGTACAGCTTATTAAGTTTTAAGGATTGTTAACGAATTGGGAGGCATATAGAAAATAATTCTATAAAAAATAATAATAAAAAGTATTCAATATTTAAGGCCAATTCTGTCTTTACTTACACCTAGTTTTCAGGCTGAAGTTGCAAGAAATTGCAAGAATAAGATGACAAAGGCTTTTGTTTTATATTTTATAGATGCTACTCAAATTATATAAATCAAAGAAACAAAGGATAGAGTCCTAAATCTTTATTATATCAGAGCAACTCAAAAGAGTTTTCTTTATTTTTACTGTCTCCTGGAAGTGTGAGAGGAAAAAAATGCTAATCTTTTTCTGTAGATTCTTACATTTGTTACATATAGTAGTAAGCAGAGTAGGATTTTTTTTTTTTTTAAGGAATAAGACAAAAATCATTTAGATATTATACCATCTTAAGTTTAAGACAGGTATGTAAATGCAAGTGGAAAGGCATTAACTCCTAAACAAAAAAAAATCCTTAATTTTTATAGCAACATTTTGGGATCATTTGAGAATAGTTTTTCTCTTTCCATTTTTTTCCATTAATCTGTAATGATTGCGTAATGAAGTAATCTGTATAACTTTTAATAACGTATCATATCATCATGATATAGTAAGATGTCCCATAAATCCTTTCTTTATATGAAAAACTACTGTTCAAAAATACAAATGTATTAGACAATATATGCTACTATTTTGACCATAAAAATATTAAAGAAGACAAAGTCTATGGCTTGCATGCTCATAGAAGCAAAGAAAATACCAAGAATTGCCATCTTTTTTTTTTTTTTTTAACTTCAGTCATGGAGTCACAAGCATAGAAAAATATAGCTAATATTTTTGCCTTGCCAATTTTCTCATGAAGTCACTACATCATTCAAGCACTGGAACAGGCTGCCCAGAGAGGTTGTGGAGTCTCCTTCTTTGGAGATCCTCAAAATCCACCTGGATGTGACCCTATGCCACTTGCTCTAGATGTCCCTGCTTGAGCAGGGGGAGTTGGACTAGATGATCTCTAGAGGTCCCTTCCAACCTCAACCATTCTGTGATTCTGTGAATCTATAGGTCTCAGGAAAGCAATGACAGGAGGCAAATGCATATATCCCTCTTTATTATAGACATTACAGAACTGTTCTTTGTATCCACAGCATTTTAAAGTATTACCTAAAGACCAAAGAACAGATAAATGCAACCAATATTCTTCTTGGCTGTTGGCTTTCAAACCACTTATTTTTATATATATACATAAGAGTTTTTTGTTGTTGTTTTTTGTTTTTATTTATTTATTTTGGAACTTTGCTATTATTGTGATGGACATGATATGTATTATTGTGCTATTATTGTGATGGACACGATACGTAGCATATGTAGCAGGCATCTCATAGTGCCTAACACTAGGCTGAAGTCTTACAGAAGACTTGGTTCATCCAATTAGCAATTCTTTTAGAACATGGTGTGAGTCTCTGACCCCTGATATACATGTTCAGTTTGCGAAATATGCTGAAAAGTTCGGTCTGTTCTTGTGAAAGGTACAACACTGCAAATATTACTTTGCCAAGGTGTTAGTCTGACCCTCTTTCAGCTGTGTCACATTTATTGTGTATACCAGAACCAAAGCTAAGTCTGACTCTTTTTGTCATGGACCTCATCCTCAGGGCAGGCTAAAATGTCAATTTGGAACTTTTCTATCTATCTGCTATGTTATCAGTATTTAAAAGTGCATGCATTTACCACAAAATCTTCATTTTCAGTATGTATTCAAGAAAAAAAGCAGTCTTTGAAGTGAACTGGAATCCATTACAGCTTCTGCTGAGTTGTTTAGTAAGCAGTATTCTTTAGAAAAAAAACCCTGTCTAAGCCAATTTGAGAATGCACCAAGAAAACTCTCCTTTCTACTTACTTTACAATTTCTTTTAAGTTGGTATATTTTCACAAAACACAACAATCCAGCTTTTTAATTTTATTTTTTTTAATTTTTTGGACAGGAAAATCATCTTGTGAATACTCTCTGGAAAAGACTGCAATGTAGTGAATCATCTTCTGCCTAGACCAGACA
Organism: Tinamus guttatus; assembly: GCF_059628265.1. NCBI lineage: Eukaryota > Metazoa > Chordata > Aves > Tinamiformes > Tinamidae > Tinamus > Tinamus guttatus. The sequence continues at coordinate 4,277,207 of NW_028288917.1, forward strand.
AGCTTCCTAAAGGAGGAATTAAAACTACCCTCAGACTTGATAGAAATTTAAGGGAAATCTAATTAATGTGGGAACAGGTCCTTTTTTTTTTTTTTTTTCTTTTTTCTTTTTTCCTGGTTGGGCTTCTACATTTTTCCATGGAAATTTTACAGTATCAGGATTTTTGAATTCCCAATGTGGTATCTTCATATGTATTTCTTTATTTCTTTCAAATGCATGAGAATCTACTGGGGCCAGGAAATTATGGGGAAATAATGCTCATAGCAGGAATAGAAATGGTTTAGTTCACTGAGACACCCAGTCCCCAAAGACAGTTATTTTTAAAAGAGATTTAATTATTCATTCTAAAGAATCCATCCCATTCCTGAATGGAGCCATAAAATATTTAAAACGTGGTATGAGGAATGATAAATGAAAGTCTTGTACTGTACTTTTAAAAGTACGTCTGACTTCAGAGTTGTTGGCAAGGATGTTTCTCACTAAGCTTTTGGAGGTAGAAGAAATGATATGTGTCAGCTTTAATGGCATTATAATAGCTTTAAGTCTTCACAATTTAAATAGGCAGTTACTGATTCAGTTTCTACCTGAAAGTAATTTTCTATTCCACACAGAAGGCAGTAAATATGTATACAGCAGTCTTAGCATATGTAATTTCACTTTCTTGCCTGTGACATAATTAATCAGCCTCCTGCATCCTCTAAAATTTCTTTTTCTGACTCTGTTATTTTCCACCCATCTACAGGGGTTTCCATGAGATTATATCACTCTACTGGTGTCATAGCTCTTTGCTGATGGCACATGAAGTGCAATCGTGCAATTGTTTTGTCAACCAGACATTTGTCATTTCTAACCATAGATATGGATGGGTACAGAAGTCCAAATACACACCTTATTTTAAACTTGGAACCTGGAATCTGGCTTAAAAAGGTATTTTGTTTCTGTTTTCTGTCTAATCACAAAAAATGTCAAGTTTTTTTTTTTTTTTTTTTTTTTTTTGGCACAGCAAAAGGCAAGGGACAATACTTCAAGAGAGTCAATACAAGGCACTTGTATTAAGAATAGTTATGTTAGAGCTACAGGATATTTGATTATCTCTATGAAAGCAAAACAGTGTTTCATTAACCTGAAAATGGAAATCTTTGTTGAATCTAGGTTGATGCTGATAGAGGTGGAAAAATAGAGCAGTAACACAGTGTTACAAGTCCAGTCATTCCTATTTTAATTTGCTTCCAGAGATCTATAGACCACTGAACTATATTGAACAGTGTAATACCTAAGTTGCCAGAAAGTATCAAAGAAACACATGTATATTTACATAGTATGCTTTAATACTTTAAAGTTATGTATGCATATACATACCATAAGGGCAGGACATGCGCTGGAAGCAAGGACTTGCTGAAAAAAATCTACCGCCTCTGCATGTGTTGATGAGTGCATAGAATGAGAATAGAAAAAGCCTCTTAATTCCTGTGTTGATCTTTACTGGGTTTTGGTAAAAGATTAACAATAGTGTGCAGGAAAACTCAGATGTTGCTCTTGGAGAAGGGTGGAAGGAAAGAACATTTTAGAAACAGAATATTGTGATATACCATTAAATGGAAGAGATACAAGGAAAGTAAGACTCTGCCTTTCAAAAGCTTTTCAAACATATTTTTAAGCAAAATAGGATGGAAAAAAAAAGGTTATTCACGATGTCTTGTAAATTCCTTATTCAGTTAAACTAATTGAAAATGCAGCCAAGGAGATATGGATAACATTTTTCCATCTAATTCATAAAATGTAAGGGGATCTGTTATGTAGAAATATATCATGATTTTGACTTCTGGATCCCATTGTATAGAACTAAAGTTTTAATACATAATGTATTGCTAAAAGAAATTTTGATGCTGAGATTTTTTTTTCATTGGACTTGGACAATCATTTTTAGGAAAATATTGGAATATAGACTATTATATTACACAACATTTATCAATAATGCACATCATTTATATGAAGTAAACTAATCACCATGTGTAAACCCCCAGCCCTCTGGAATGTCCAGTATTTTCTAAGGATTGATTGACAATCTGCATTATTTCATGCTGCTTTCTCAAGATACACATAGCTCTTAATTTCACGTTACAGTCTACTATTTTGAAGCATTCTTTTTATTCTTTGTCCAGAAGAAGCTTCAGAATCCTTGGTTAACCAGCCTTATCCTGATATTTCTAAGGTTCTTTATTAAAACATTCTGGAAAAAAAAATTCTGAAAAACTTTACTTTCTGAGATCTGTTTCTCATTTCTGCAAAATTTTAAAGCAAGCATATGCTATTCCGATAAAAGTCCTCCACTTCACCTGTGTTTGTGAGAAAGAAAAACTTGGATACCAATATCACATTAGTCTTTTATTCTACAGAAAAAAAAAAAAAAAAAAAAAAAACTACTGTTAGCAGACGCTTTAGTTACTCTAATAGATCAATGCGCAACATACCTTCCTAGGCAGAACAGAATCAGAGAATCACAGAATCACAGAATGGTTGAGGTTGGAAGGGATCTCTAAAGATCTAGATCACCTACTCCAACCTCCCTGCTCAAGCAGGGACACCTAGAGCATGTGGCACAGGGTCACATCCAGGTGAGTTCTGAAGATCTCCAAAGAAGGAGACTCCACAACCTGTCTGGCCAGCCTCAGTTCCAGTGCTCTGTCACCTTCACAGTAAATAAGTTCTCATTGTATAGGAGTTGGAATTTTTTTGTGATCTGTAGGGACGTAAAAATCTCCTGTGGGAAGCGGAATCCAGACCTTGAGAAAGATGTTTGCCTTCCTGGGCTGAGCGATAAGGAGCACGGAGGCAGTCACTCAGCCCGGTTCACAGCTAACCTCTAAATTGAAGGCGGCTGCTCAACTGCACTTGTAGCCAACTTAACTGCAGATGTCCTCTAAACTAGTTTTGGAGGTCAATCATCCAGGAAGGAGGAAGAAGACGAGGAAGGCAGGACCCTCAGACTGAGAGCTGGGACCCACTACTGATACGTGCGCCTGCGCACCCAGGAGGAAAAGTTGTGCAACTAAAGGTGGAGTTTGTGTGCCCCCGCCCGGGCTGCCTCCTGGGTCGTACTGACCCTATGTGCCAGGATGCACCAGGCATAGGGAGGGCAGTGCGGAGAGGGTGTGGAGGAAGGAGAAACCTCTAACGCTGAGGCCTGCACTGTCTTTGTGGGAGCCCATCAGCAACTGTGATCTGCCAGCTCAAGAGGACGTTCGGGTCCAGTTATCTCGCCGGCAGGTATCACCTTGTGATACCTTTACTCCTTTTATCTGCTTTCACCTAAATAAATGCTCAATGTAGTCACCTCGTTTTGGTGTGATTATTGCTGAATCCCGAGCCCATCCAGAACACTCATATGGAGATGGAACTTCCTGTGTTTCAATTTGTGCCTGTTACCGCTTGTTTTGTCACTGTCCACCACTGAGAAGAGAACATAGGAAAAATATATATATATATATAAGGACAAATATAAATCTAGGTTACTTAGATTACAATTAATCATAGCTTCACTTTTAGTCAAGACTTTCTCTTCCTCTTTCAGATCTTTTCTGGTAGTCTGTAATATGTATATTATAAGCATTCGGGAAATGTCATACTGGAACAAGTCCTTTCTGCATGCTGGACATAACAACATAATGTTGGACATAACAACAGTTTCTTACATATTCAGGGTGAATTACTTCATGTAACTACCTAAAATGCACATATTCAATCTTGGCTGCTTCTCAAGTCATTTGTATAAAGTATTTCATTTAATCTTGAGATACCTTTCTTTATTTATTGGTAGTGGAGATAATTTATTTGGTTATCTTAAACTAAGTATTTGAATTTTAGTTAGCTAAAATTGCTCAGACAAATCCTTCTCAGGAAGGATTTTTCTCCTGCTCAGACAATATCTTCTGTCTTGAGGAAAGTTAAACATTACATTCAAATCTTGGTAGAAGAAGTACCCTTATCACAGTTTCAATTCTTTGTTGTTGTTCGGCCTCTATCTGTATGCACATTCTGAATAGCATCTAGACTTCTGACTATCACAATAATACTTATGCACTTTCAAAGCACCTCTGTTTTATAAGAGTTTAGTTTGTTCTAACTCTGCTTCTATTCGATATACAGGTAGGTGAAAAATCATTACCTAATACTCTTTCCTTACCATTCATCTTCTTTAAAATTAAGCTCTTCCTTCCACATAATTCTTGATCTAACATTAATGCATCTTTCTATATTTTTATATAATCCAAGAAAAATCTAGATTGAAAGGGAACTCTGGAGGTCAGCTGGCAGCTCCCCTGCTTCAAATTCAATCAAGTCAAATTCAATTCAAAATGAACCTTCATACTCTCTTTTTCTGTGTGTGTGGTTTGTTTTATTTTTTCCCTCACAGTTTATTAAAGAGAGGTAAAATCAAGGTAAAGAGAGGTAAAGAGAGGTAAAATCAAGATTTTGGGTTTTATACACTTTATGTTTACTACAGAGCAATTACGTTGCTATGAACAATTTGTGAGCAACTTCCCTTGAGTCTCCCTGCTCTTCATGAGAGGTCAAGTTTGATCAGGATCCTTCTAATAAAACAAAGTCTCTTTCCTCTAGCTGAGCCTCCTATTTCTTATGGTAAACAGCTTGCTTTGTTGACAAAAGCTATCATTAAAAGCACTTACGCAGTTGCTCTTACATTGAGGTTGCTAAGTCTTTCAATATACCCAGTGTTGGAGATATTCAGCAGCTGCTGGTCACAGCCATAGAAAGTCAGTGACTCTCCTAGTACTTAGACCATTTTCTGAGCAAAGGACTTTTTAGTTTTGATGGTTCCTGGTTCATTTTACCAGATATCATCCATTCTTACTACAAAATGGAGATCCTAATCTGTACTGAAGGATAATCCTTACAAAAGGAGAGTTCATAACACAAACAAAAAAGAGAACCCATGAGCTGATACATATTCCCCAAACTATCACAACTTGGTTGACCTTTTTGTAAATGACAGAAAATGTAGAAACGTTTTAGTCAGCTAAATAAATCAGACCATTTGAAATGAAACTAGTGGCCAGTGACAGGAGAAGGGATCACAGACACAAATTGAAAAACACAGCAAGTTTCATCTCCATATGAGGAAGAACTTCTTGACAGTGAGGGTGACAGAGCCCTGTAACAGGCTGCCCAGAGAGGCTGTGGAATCTCATTTAGAGATCTTTAAAACCCACCTGGATACAACCCTGTGCCATGTGCTCTAGGTGTCTCTGCTGGAGCATGGGGGTTGGACTAGATAATCTCTAGAGGTCCCTTCCAATCTCAACCATTCTGCAATTCTGTGAAACTACGGATTAATAACTATCTCAAAACAAGAGAACCTGGTCTCTAAGAATATTGCTATTATTTTTTCTCCTAAAGATTCATTTTGTTTAATAATGTAACACATTTCAAAATTTGTAAATACATTATTGTTTAATAAGCTTTGAACAGCACATTTCTGGAGTAAATTATTAAAGCATCTGGAATTTCCTTATTAGCAGCAAAGTAGAAAATTTTAGCAACCACATAGTCTGCAGAAAAGTCCTGAGAGAATGAAATGTGCTAGGGGTAGTGGCTGAACTAATCATCTCTGAAGAGAAAGCACGTGCTTAAACCAGAAATGATTTTTTTCGTTTGTACATACAATGTACAAAATAAACTCATTAAAATTTTATAATACCATGATATCATAGTTCTTAAAGCCATAGTTACACAACAATGGCTCATGCTGGAGAAGCAGATTTCAACAGTATAGCAAACTCAGCACAATGATGAGGCCTAAGCTTTGTTTCTGATATTTTCTCTTTTTCTTCACAGTCTCTTGTGAAGGAGACTGATTAAACAGTTATTCCCATCATCAGCTCACTAGGAGGCAGAAATAATCATGGTTATCAATTATTATGGAAGTGAAACAGTTTGCAGTAGATCTGAATCTGGTAGATTTGATCTAAAAGCAAGACTACACAAAAAGGGAAATCTAGTCACATCCAGGCACCCCTGACACTGTATGTATAAACTGTTGATATATAGTTTGCTAGTGCTTGCTTCAAATTGAAGACCTCAACCTCCTGAGAAGTGAGATTGTATGCATTAAATCTTTGGAAAAAACTTAATGAGATTTTGTTTTTAATTACAGCTTGAGAGATTTTTCTCTTTTGCCAAAAAAATATTTACTCTTATGCAGTAATTTCTTTAAATTTATTTGTGTTTCTAACTACTCTTAAAACAATATAGTTTTTTTCAAAACTATTGTAATATTTGATATTAAAGTTTGAAAGATTAGAAAAGATAAATAATTCCATCTAAATAAATTTATCATACATAATGTCCTGATTTTGACTACAACAGAAGCAGGATAGGCACCAGTGTTCTTATTCAAACTATAACTATTTTATAAAAGCTATTAAATATACTGCATAGACTCTAGAAAAACTAATCAACTCTTTATTTTTTTTAACCTGAAGTGTGCTCATCAGTCTATTAACCTTCACGTATACAGCTATGAGTAAGTCATTCATGGACGTACTGACAATAAGTTCTTGATCAAATGTTATTGATTTCACCACTGCTTTACATCTATATTCACCTGAAAACTATTGATATTATTTCAACTTATTATCGTCATTATGCAGTGAAATAATGAGACAACTGTCTCATTAGAATGCAGATGTTCAGATATTTTAAATCAGCAGGGAATTATGAAAAAATAATATATATTCCCAAGTATTTTCAACTGATTTGACAGAAAGGTAGCAAAATTTAACTTGTTCCCACATTCTATTATGAATTTCTCTTCCAACTTAGACATAAATTTTACCACAGAACATATTTCACAAAAGCAAAATTTTGTGCCATCCTTTGAGACTTCACATTTAACCTCTTTGGCAAATGACATTCTGTGGTAAAGACAATAGAAGAAAAAGAAAAAAATAAGAAGGAGTAATGAAAACAAGTTTTACCTGTATTCAGGATGTGTTGCCTGTTAATTAGTTTTCTGCTCCTGCAGAATTGTTACTGCTGCTGTTGTTGAAAGACAGCAAAAATATTAGCAATATATTATTTCATTAAATAAAGACTCATTTTGTAAATATTTGGACAGATTTCTGTGTGCAAATAGATTTTCATCCTTCATATGCATGTTTGATTTCATCATTAATATAAATCTTTTTCTAAATCCAAGCTACATGTCGTTCATTATAAGCCATTAGTTTTATTTAACTTTGCCTTTTTAAAAAAATTGCCTGAAAATTCCGATTCTGATTCCTGGATAATAGAGCCTTGGCAAAAACATGCAACACCTTTGTAATTGGTTATCATGCCTCAGTCTCTAAGAATAAATGTCTTTATGCTCAGTTAAAGCTTTACAGAGTGGAAAGAGAACTTCCACGGAACCTGTTTTCTTGCCTACGCCATAGTCGGTAAGAAGTGTAAATGGAGCACTCAGCAAATCATCTAGTGAGCATTTAAACTAATTAAAATGTGATGAAGACTGTTTTGAAGATCTCAATTTATAATTTATAATGCACTGTAAGTGAAAAATCTTAAAGATGGCTTTTGCAAGACTTGCCATCACCTGTCTTGGACTCTTAAGAGATGCCGCTATGTAGAATGCAAGCAGCATCAAAATACATCTGAAGAATGAGGGCTTTTACACATTCTCTTGTTCTTGATTTCTCCATTTTTCTGATTCCACCTTCCATAAATCTTTATTTCTCTTGCTAAGGTAAGCAGCCATGCCATTTTCTGTCAGACCTCGAGAATAATGGTTAATCCACTTAGGCCAAGATTCTAAAAGTATCCTCTGGCCTGGAAACACTTGGCAGTGTGCCTGTGAGTGCCAGCTGGAATCATGCCATCTAAGTGTCACACGTCAGGAAACATGAGACTCTATAGTAGAACAGAGCTAAGTGGCTTCCAGCCGAGGCCCAATCTTTTTGTTTTATTTTGCCTGTTACTTTTTTTGCAGGTGAGAGGAAAAACATTCTTTCAAAAGAATGTTTGAGAAAGCCATTAGAAATATATTTTTTTATAATTTAATTTGTTCCTGGGGTAGATTCAAAACAGTGAAAGGGATTTCAGTTCTCTCATTTCATAGGAAAGAATCTTTTTTGTAATCTTGTTTTCCTCTTTTGATGTAAAAGAAATATCATTTTTGGCACATCATGTTCTCTTTTACAGCGTACCATAATTTTTCCAGAGTTAGGGGAAATAGTAATTTTAGTTTCTTCTGTGTGATGATTGCATGATTAGCCTGATGTAACCAGTTGTTGTCATTCCTGTTGTAACCAGTTGTATTCACTTAGATTTGTATTCTCCTATGTTTGTTGGTTTCTGTTTGGTTAGTAAACTGGATAAGCATGTATGCTGGCTTGGGTGTGAACACTTCATTTGCTCTTCTGATCTTCGTTTTTTAAGATGCAGGTCAGGAAGTGTCTTCTAAGGTCTAGATTTTATCCATGACTAATATTACATCTTTCTTTTTCTCCTAATAAATTGCAATGTTTATTATTTCTCCTACTAAAAATAAGGTTAAAAGGTAGTGAGGATGACTTCTATTTCACTAAGTAAGTTGGTTACTGGTAGGGATCTGAACTTGTAATTATTCAATGTAAAAACAGAGCCAGATTTAGCTGCTGCTTTTTCTTCTTTTGTCTGTCAACAAATGATAACATTATATGAACTTTTTAATTTGCTTTAGACATCCACAGAGTTTTTTAAATGTCAAACTGGGAAGCATCTAGAACCTTCCAGTATCAATCTTTCTAGGCTGGTGCATGGACAACCTAGTTTCACTTATTCCAAGAAATAAGTTGTTTATTAAATAGTAAATTCGGGTAAACTCAAAATAATCCTACTCTTGGTGTTTCAGTATAGTCAATGTTTCTGAGAATTAGAGATGGGGAGTCCAGAATAAGAAGCAAGTTTAAAATACTTTCTTCTATCGAACTTCAATAAAGTCTGTGGTTGTGTTTTTTTTTTTTTTTATCCTATCATCATATGTTCAGCTGTCCATACTTCATCAAAGAAAAATAAATCACATTGAAATTAAAATGCATTTTCCCCCATTAAGTCAACATCCTAGCTGAAGGCAATAACTCATTGATGTCTTTTCATTTCAGTCACTTTCCTGAATTCTCATTCCCTTGTTTACCTTTTTAACTCTCTTACTTTAATTAAATTACCTGCTTCAATAGCTATTTGCTCTCATTCAGAGTTAAATCATATTAATCCTTTTGCATACAGCTTCATATTGTGCCCTTCCACCTTTCTCAGATTATTCAAGTCCTGTAATTCTCCTATTTTGCGAAAACTGGGCCATCAAACTCACAAGGCATTGGAAGTTCTGTAAGTTTGAGTGACAGCTAAGGTACTACTTAGCTGTCAAGGCATTCATTTCTACAGAGAGCTAGATTAGACAAACATGCAATTTTAAATACTTCTCTATCCTGAGTTTATTATAAAAAGATTATTATATTTAAAGAGCTGAGGAAATGTTGATAGTCTCAATATCTGTTTTATTGCAGATGTCTCTCTTTAATGAATTTGGATAGATTTACTGAGGCTTATTTCCTTAAGTCAAAAATTATTTTTAAAAAAATCTACCTGTTAGTTTTTGGTTAATGTTATACTTCAATTTTCTGTGGCCAATTACATTTAATGTTACCTAAAACATTATTTTTTGATCTTTATCATCCTATTTACATGAATACTGTATTTTAAATGAACTAGTAGTTGCGTCATCTTATTTAGGGTGAGGAGCCTGTCTTGTGCAGACAGACAGTGATAAGAGAGAAACAGCATATCAAAGATCAATTCTTACTTATTTGAACATCTTGGCTATTATTCACACTCATGACTAGCAACTTAAAAGCATGGGACCTTCCTACAGGAAGCTACTGTTACATTGTTGTTCTGGATGGGCTCCAGATTTGGCAATTATCAGCCAGAACGAGGTGACTACATCAAGCATTTATTCAGGTGAAAGCATATTAAAGAAGCAAAGTATGGGTAACTACTCACGAGGTGATACCTGCCGGTCTGGACCCAAACATCCTCTCGAGTTGGCAGATCAGAGAGAGAGAGTTGCTGTTGGCCTCAGAGTTAGGAGTTCCCTCCCCCTCGCTCTCTCTGCACTGTCCTCTCTATGCCCGGTGCATCCTGGCACATAGGGTCAGTCTAACCCAGGAGGCAGCCCGGGGGGGCGGACAAACTCCGCCTCTAGTTGCACAACTCTTCTCCCAGGTGGGTGCACAGACGCGCACACCAGTCGGGGGTCCCAGCCCTCAATTCGAGGGTCCTGCCTTCCTCCTCTTCTTCCTCATTTACAGGTGTTTGTCCTCCAAAGCTATTTTGGAAGACGTCTGCGGTTAAGCTGGCTACAAGCCCAGGCAAGCAAACGCCTTCAACAGGTTTCTGGGGGGCTGCCTGTGGACCGGACTGAGCAACTGTCTTATCGCTCAGCCTAGGCAGGCAAACATCCTTTTTTCTCAAGGTCCGGCCTCTGCTTCCCATACGAGATTGTTATGACTCTATAGATCACAGAAATTTTCATCTCCAATACAGTTGTCCTTTTCTATATTTGCATTTTCCTTACTCAGAGCTCATGGCAAAGTCACTTTGGTGTCTAGGAAAGTTGCTTTCAGAGCAGATTCAACAGACGGGTTCTGTTACCTAAATTCATTAGAATTTAATAATATCTGTTCACTTAGATGTACACGGAGACAGAGGATTGTGGAGACACAGAGAGGAATTCTCACATCTCTCTGCAATGGTATGTTAGCTTAAGAACTTTGATACTCTCAATTTTAAATAAGATTAGAAGTAAGCAAAATTATGCTCATTATCAAATACATATATACAAGGCTGTACTCAGTAAAGTACTCATGGTTTTGATAAAATTAAGCATGCCAAGAAAGCATTTTCAAAAGCTTTTATTTTGATTCAATCCTTATTTCTCTATTCTGTAGTCTTTTTCTTATTTAGAAAAGTCATATAACTGACTACAACATGTTCTTATGCTGCTATGAGCATCCTGCTTAAAGGATATGTTTTGCATATCATTTTGAAGAATGATTACGTAGTATTCATCATTGTCAGATGGTATATCGAGAGTGCTACAGCTTTTAGATTTTTTTCTTGACATAAGTCAGCTGATCAGTGGTTTTGATTCAGATTTTGGCAGTAATTGCATTGCTGCTGCTTTTTATTGTAGATCAGAAGACAAGACCATATATCTGATGAGGGTTAAAGCGGATGCTATTTACATCTCAGAAATCAATATTCAGTGTATTCCACTAGTTACTTTACAGGGGAGAGAATATGGAGAACATTCTAAAAATGAAGTGCCGTTTGCAACACTAACATCATAAAGATATATTTTCACAATCCAGAAGAGTTCATGTATGAACCTAACGGTACTAATGGAAAATATATGACTTTGAGTGGACTTTTAACTGGATCAGTAGTTTCCAAAACATTTGATTAAGCATTATTGTAATATGAAATATGAAAAAAAAAGAATAATGTGTAGTTATAAGATTCAACTTCATGTTTCAGAGTCCTTTCTTCGTCTTGCAAACCAGGCCTCCTCAAGACTTCATAGAGTATTTTCATCACTTTTCCATTTTTCTTTTTTTTTTTTTTTTGATTCTAGTAGAAATGAGTGGTGTTCAGCAGTCTTGTCTAGATACAACAGTGATTGGTTTCAGATACTTTTTGAATGTAATATATTAGTATTAAACAGACATTTTTCATATTCAATAGCTTGAAAAGTATTACCTGGATGAAAGTCTGGTTTTGCTGAAGGTTGACCAAAGAGTGAAAAAAAGATTCCTTTCATCAATAGTTAGGTTGATCGTTAATATTATTAAACCAAATACTTTATACTCAGGACGTAGAGGAAGAAATTTGTCTGAATAGTTTGCTTTATAATATAATTTTAATTGGGATGTGAATGTAAATGCATTCTTCACTTTGTATTATTTTTAAAGGAAGTTATGTCTGTGCATTATTTTGGCTATTTGCTTTATGGAGAATAGTTCCTACAAGATGGTGGTGGTCTCATTTGCTAGTATTAGGCAAGACATATGCAGCACCCTTGGACTGTCTGATATATACCAATTATCCTGAGGTTCTAGGTCATTCACCTTGCACTCATCCGTTATCCAGGGATAGCATTTTTGTCTTCTTCATAAAACTGAAAGCTAAATTTGCAGCTTTTTCCTGACTAGACTTTTTCCAGCTTTTATTATTATTATTATTATTATTATTCATTTAAATTTCTAAAATGGCATACTATATTACGTCAAGCAAGTCACATTATAGTTTGTCACATCACATTACAATAGTTAATGCATTTTGATGGGTGTAACCCTTTGGGCCCATCATTCATGGAATTATGTTCTATTAAACTTCTTTATCATTCTGTGCCTGGTGTACCTCTTCTTCTAATGAATGCAAAATGGTGTGTGAAAAAAGTATGCACATTGAAAACTGAACAAAAACTAAAAGGGCTGAAAAATTTCTGGAATAATAGAAGAGGTTAGTCATTGAAGCAGAAAGCATTTTCATAATAAAATTTGTCAAATTTGGATGGTTCATGTAGGTTCAGTTCTTTATTAATTTTCAAAACCACATTGAGGACCAAATTGTATTCTGAATTAATTTATATTTGACATAATCTAAATGATTATTTGGAATGAAATTTTAAAACCAGGCCAAAGGCATTAAAGTCAGAGCCACTGTATTCTTTTATTTAGTTTTAAAAGTATTATGGGAAAATGAACAGGTTTCCCTTACACCTTTCCTGAGAATGTATAGTTGTCAATAAATAATGGCCGTTAAGATCAGGGATTTTAACAGCCACCTTCTATTCAAAGCAGCTAATGAAGATACTCCTGAGATTACTAATACCAATTTCAAAAAATGTTGTGTTTTTTAGAAGTTTTAAGGAACAGAAAGTTAACGTAACATCACCACTTTAAATGTGGATAACTGTTATCAGAGCCAGATTATCAAAAAGGTTGATAAAACATTTAGTCAAGAATTTACATGAAAAAAAAGAGATACGCCAGTCAATGTAATCTTATTGAACATATTAGCAAAAATTTGAAAAATTGCCTTGAGAGACACAACTCACTCCTTTCTTGTGAGTACATTAGGTACTCTGAAATGAAGAACAAGTATCCTGAGACAGACCTACATGTAGCAAGAAAACAACATTTTTTTTTAATATAGCCTGTAGCAAGAAAACAACATTTTTTTTTAATATAGCCAGATAGGCATAAAGTCACATATTGGTGAATAGTAATGAGTGAACCACTGACAATGAATTGGTCAAAAGTGTCCAGTCAGTGTGATCAAATATCACAAAAATTATGTGATGCTTGTATATATAAGCAGTTAATGCAAACCAATAATTTGTTTTATTTTGTACATAAATCTTATGTCTTTGATATCTAATATGAATATCCACAAACTGGGAAAGGGTTAGTTTGAGAGAATTGCTTGAGAAGCAGGGGGAACCGGAGAAAGATGGAGCCTGATAGACGTTCTGGTATTGCAGAGGCTTGCTTGAGGTTAGAGACAGTTACCACTTCCAGGATGGTTGGTATGTGTGGAATCTACTTCTCACCATTCCCTAGACAACACAATCTGCCCTCCTAGCACATACTAATAAGAATGAATGGAGGGTGGAGCGGAGTGAAGACACCACGGCCAAACTCTATTGTAGTCCCTGCAGAGGTGGCAGCCTGGTGGTGCCACATAGCTGATGGGCCACACAGTGTGATGCCTGGTGCTGGGCCAAGAATGGTGGCAGATCAGCTCCATCTGGTAAGCTTTGCTCATGTTTCTTCTAATCCCATTTTAATGTCAATACATGACCACTCCTCACTGAGCATGCTCTCTAGATTTTCAATTAACTCATGAGACTTTTTTTTTTTTAAATGAATAACAAAAGTAAGTATGACTAGAGTCACTCAAGCTCCAGCTAAATGTAAAAGAAAAAATATAAAAGGCAAACAAAGGGTGGGTAAGAACTAGGAAGGACAAAAGAAGAGGAGAGAGGGAAGATTCCATCGTAATTTCTGGATCAGTTGACAGGCTGAACCCCTTTCCTCCCCCTGGGTTAGAACACTGCCTGAGGAAACTCCCCAAGACTGAGAGGCCTTTCCCATCTTCTGTGTGAGTGATGATTGCACATTTGTACAGTAGGCACTAGTTAAGAACCTCACACTGTAGTAGAGAATTTCCTACACTGACATCCGAAACCTGTTTTTCTAAATGTTGCATTTGAATAAGTTGTGCTATTCGTGAACCGGGCCACTTGTTTTGAAGGCAATATCAGACCTACAGTTGACAGTCTGTTGGTGAATCCGATACTGCCAGAGTTAAGCTAATAGTTAATCACACTATTGGGGAACTCGATTCACTCCTAGGAAGGCGATCGGACAGGCAGTCAGCAGACTGTCGGGGAATCTGATACTGCCAGAGTTGGGTGTATAGCTAACACAGTATTTGGTATCCTATTAAGAAATGAGTCCAGCCGCCCCCAGTCCCTCTAACCTTTGAGGATGGGCTGGAACGCAAGGAGATTCATCTCTTACCAAATTTGCCCCCCAGTCAAATCGCAACAGTTAGGTAAACTGGAATACTTTCAAAGAATATTCAAATACATTCACACAACATTTATATTGTCGCCGGAAAATACAGACAAAACAGCAGATGTTCCTGGGAGATCATGAGAGAACATGGACAAAAACAGCAAAGACCGGTTGAAGACAAAGGTAAGGACCACTGTATCTTCAAAGACCTGCCTGGAACTGGGCAGCAGGACCAAAGCAGGGCCTCTGAGCCAGAATGGGACCATATATGGAGGTGAGTTCCGGGTTGTCATCGAGTGAACACAGTGAGACGACCACCAGGGGATCTCAAAAGACCACCAGAGACCACCAAAGGGACAGAGGGCACGTAAGGGTGAGGTATAATTAGTTCCGGGAAATAGAATGAATATGTATGATCATTCCAAGAATTTAATGCATATGTAGATAATTTAGAAATAAAAACTTTAGCAAACACACTTTAGGGTGTGCACGATAGGTGGAGCAATCCCCTGTGCGCTGCAATAAAGTGAATGCCTGCTTCTTAATACTAAATAGGCGTTAAGAGGTTTATTCCTGGTTTTTGGTGACACTTAGAAATTGTAAAATATGTCCTAAGCTTGAGTTTATCTTTTTTGGTTTATTACAAAGAAGGCAAAGGAAAGTTTCAATTGTGGTTTATAGCTGCCCACAATCTTCTAAAAACCTTGCAGACCTAAAAGAGGATAGCAGCTAGAATTTGGAATAAATGTCAGAGTTCAATTTTTCATTTATTATCATTTTGACATTTTTAGCGAGTCTCAATTCTGAAATGGTCTTCTACCTGGAAATACCAAATGGACAACATTTTGTGCAAGTCAGACTTGCTTTTGATTTCTACATGCTGACTGATGAAGAATTCTACTGTGGAATTTGGAGACTGCAAGCAAATACTTCTGTTTGATCACAGAATAGTTCGGAGCGTATGCTGCTAGGGTTGTGGGCAGTCCTGGACTATACAGTACAACAGAAGAGCTTCTGAATTATATATGTGTTTGGGTAGCAAGTCTTTGGCTAGCGCTGTGTTCTACAGCAAAAAGAAATGTCTGTTATTTCCAGACCACATTGTTTTTTCACATATTATAACTAATGTAATGTATTTTGAAGTCTTGAACTTTCACGATGAAGGAGGCAGTGAGTGAAACTGGAACAGGCTGGCGTGGTTTATTTCTCTGCACTCTGTCAATTGAAAAATATAAAAACACATTTTCATAAATAATCAGATTACAGATGTGAAATCTTGAAGGGAATAAGAAGTACAAAACCACCTCTGTTTCCTAAACAAGTTTTCAGAGTTATATTTTCTACACATAGTGCTTTGCAGGTTAGAAAAAATATATATATATTTTAAAATAATTCCTCATTGCACTCTAAGAACTTCTTATTCCATGCATTTCTAATTTTTTGGCACTTCTTTTAATACATATTAAAGTGTATGTATACTACAGTTTTCGTAAAAGAAGTAAATTATTGTTTACAAGTATGAAATATTGTTAATTTGCAGCTGGCTGAATGAAGATGAGGTTCCCTTCAAGAAGATTCAGTAGTAAATATTTATTTAGAGAACGTGAATGTAATAGGAGGGGACAAATTGCACATTATCACCAATCCTTTATGTGTCACTGGCTGACCCTTTACAAGCAGTTTGTTATCGTAGTCTTATATTAATATATGCTTGGTCAGTAATTTCATGGTAACTTCCCTGTCAATATCCCATCAAGTGTCCTCATCATAGTAATTGCACCATTCTGACCCCCCAAAAATAATGGGCCTGCGATTAAAAAATGAGATTTAAAATTGATGTAGCAAGAAGCTTCTGCTGTTAAAGGAAGTTCAAGGTGAACTAGCTTTCAAAAGTCTTTTTTTCTGAATATAACCCTCAGAATCAATTGAGCAAATTTCATCTGGTATGATCATTAAATGATTCTGATAATTTACTTCAAGCTAGTATCTCTAAGCAGGCATCTAAATAAGTAACTTGATTTTCTATCCAATTAGGTTTTGTTTTGTTTTCCTTATTTTTATATCTATGTATATATAACATTCAAAAATTGACCATTTCTCTTTTTGTCTTATTATCTCACTTTTCTTCTCATCTTGCCAATTTGGTATCCTTATAGAGATTTTTCCAACAGTTCTTAAGCTCACTAAAGCTTAAGATACTAAGGGTGAAAAGTGAAGAAAAGTGAAGTGACTATGCTTTGTTTGAATAAAACTTTGAGCAAATTACTTGAAATAGAAATCTTCCTTACTGATCTGTGTCATTCTAATATTCTCATTCCTTGGTGCAAGTGACTTAAAAGGTACGTAGCCAGTATGGCTACTCAAATGGTAATATATTACCTTTTTTTTTTCATTTTAACATGGATGAAAAACTATTCCACTGAATTTCTCAAAAATTCTCTTTAATCTTCAGCTGTTCTCTGCTTCTGTTGGAGAGCCCATACTGCCATGATGAAGAAATAAGAGACTACCACATTTGATTCACTGCTTTCTTAAAGACACAGAAATCAGTTTATTTGTTCGCATGTATGTCTGCAATGTTGCCTGAGCTCAGAAAAGAAAAACTGTAGTAACTGAAGGAATAGAAAAACAGTCAAATTATCAGTTATGTGATGAATGTAATAGATGTGGATATCAGATTGTTTAAGTGTACAGATGAAAATCTGGTGATGTTTCAGTGACTCCTATAAAGTTTATTTAACTTTACAACAGGTGTCATATTAATACAATTTTAGGTGAATATTCAAATAACACGTATCATCACAACGGTTATATCATATATAGTCATATACATATGTGTAGATATACATATATATATATATAGTCTAAATCAGTTCTTAGATATGTATACAAGTGCAAAGGGAAAAGAAGATATAATTTTAAAAATGAATGAAAAGGTAGTATCTCTGAATATAGTATCACTTTATTTTTTTCTGAATTAAATTATCAGCTCAGGAAGTTTCTGTATTTATTTTATCTTACATTGGGAATTATTTCATGTAGCTGAAAGGAGCAAATGTGGGTTAAAATATACCAATTTCTCATAATATTTCTCTAAAGTCTTAAGATTTTAAAAGCTTCTTTGAACTGTCATGCTGTTACAAATAGCACCACTTAGATTTTCTTGACAGGTACTACAAAAAATAATAAAACTTGCTGTATGGTCGCAGATATCTTAGACATCCCAAACTCAAAGCGATGATGTAATATGAAACAAAGACCCAGAAATCTAATTTGTTAGTTTAGCTTAATCCTAAGCATGTAATACTATGTATTCAAATTACACAGCTGTCTGTGTAGAACTTGAACGCCAAATCATATAAAGAAACAAAAAGAAACTCAGACCCAAAAATAAATGAGAACTGCACTTATAGACTGTTCTATAGAATAACAGCTACTGGTACTGGTAACATCAAAATGGTATTTTGATTCCCCAGTTCACTGTAATAGGTGAATATGTTTTTATTTCCCTCTCTATTTCTTTTAATAGTATGGATTCCTTTAGCAAACGAAATAGGCTTTGCCTGCTCTGTTTTCTCATCTCTTCCAAAAGCAAAGCTTATTTACATTTCAAATAGGGTTTTCTTGCAGATTTTTCTTTAAAGTATGACATCTTGACATTTTATATGTCATATTCCACAGAATTCACCATTATTGTACTAATATGAGCTATTACTGTCTTGTTACATAAGAATTTAGTTTGCATCCACTTCTGCCTCCCTTAAAATTTATACCAAAAGTAAGCCTCGAGTACACACCCCTTAGAAATTCTGAATTTATAACGCCACCTTGCTGGTAGTTCCTGTTATCTCAAGAACTATCCAGTTTTCTATAGTGATCCCGTTTACTGTGTTAGCAATGGTTTGCAGAGAGACTGTGTTGACTTAAATAGACATGAGCATACAAGTGCTGAGTCTGTTAACCTCAGGTGTATTGTATTCATCTTGTGAATGTAAAGAAATCATAGGGTTATGGAAATTAAACAATTATTAAATTATCTTCGAGACCATTATATTTTTCCACTTGTAAGAAACAAGCATCATATGATGTCCAGATTTTTTTCTCACATTTAATGTTTGTGTAAAATAAAGCTATGTTTATGTTGTAAAGCTATCAAGTTGAAATAGCTGGTAACGCTTACATTGCCCAGTCCAGTGATCATAAAGCGAAAATGTGTCTGAGTAGCAAGATTGAGGAGTAGAGCACAAAAAATGTGTGAAATGTCCTGCTTTGTCTATTAATTTTGATATTAAGTTAGCAGAAGAAGCATTAACATAACCACCTGATCAAATCACATAGCATCTGAAACAGGAAATGACTAATTTCCTCAGAAATCATCATGCTCCTGACTTGTTCTAAAGATATGTTACTTCTTAATACTGTCTGGATTTCAAACTTAAAATTTAGCTTAGTATAACTTACTTAGAGGGCTATCTACGTGCTCAGTGAAATCACTAGTCTTGAGGCATTAAACCTTTTGTCCATAATTTCTCTGTTCTCCTTTTTATTTTTTTGTTATAATTCTGGATGTTCTGTGGAAAAAAAATATTGTTAACATTTTTGTCAGGCCTTTTTCAACAGAGTCCAGATCCCAGACCAAATTCTCCAGGCATTATTGTTGCAATATAAATAATAATAACAGAAAAACAAACAAACAAACAAACAAAAACATTAGCACCTATTGTTATATGTAACTACTCTGTATACTGTTGGTCATTACGTATCTTAAATTACCCTGCTAGCCAGAAAGGCATAATATATTCACATAAATTTAAGGCCTTTTTTTCATAGGTTTTTACACAGGACTCAGCAGTATGTGAATGATAAATAAAATCCTAAACTAAACTATCATTTTACTTGCAGAAAGTCCCAAACTTGCAGGATGCATTTGGATCAGAAATGTACGTCTCAAGTCTACCCCTAATTAGAACACAGAGATGAGTGAAAATAAATATTTGATAGATCAGACTTCCTCTGTACATTTGAATTATTTAAATAGCTCTTGAAAACTGTAGTTCTAAATTTGTGTATGTCTGATTTTTTTTTTTTAAGGATGAATGTATGGCTTATATATGTGTAGAAGTGCCACTATATCAAACACTTCTCTAAAAAAAAATGACAGTTTGTTTCAAAGTGCATCATACTTCCTAAGAAGTAGGAATAAGCCATTCAACATCTATATTTGATAGAACCAGAATAAGAGGTCCGTCAGGAGAGAAAAACATTGTATCTTATCTTGATTGTGGAAATGTTAACATTTCACTGAATTGAAATGTGAAATATTTCACATCAGGAACACATAAGTAATGTGAGTTAATTTGGGACTAGTATTATTCTATAAAGTAATGTTTAATTTTATTAGGGCTTTTAAAACTTAATTATTTAAAGATTATTTAAAAGTTTGGAGGAACATGGTTCTGTCCATTTTGTAGGAAACATCCATACAGCTTCTTTTGTTCTAAATGATTTGCAGGCTTAATATCAAACCTCAAATAGGGTATATCTATAAAATTAAATCTATAAAATTAAGTAAGCATAGGAAAAACTAGTACTGTAAGTAACCCAGCTTTTAAAGAATGTTCCTGTAGCTTGCAAAATTTCCATGGTTTATGCTGAACTGTTGAAAATTATTCCATTAATTTCTATAATGGCATCAATATATGGGTAATGCGATAACATTAAGCTTTACTAAAAATTACTTTAGTTAATTGTTTTTTCAAGAGCAAATGTGTAGCTGTTTTTCCTCAGAAATAGCAATCAGCAGCTGTGCATCTGAATTCTCCTGAAAATAAAATAGTGCTTTATTATTGGTTTTAGGCATTCATGTTCTATATACTTTATTAAACAAATTTATGAAATTTCCTTCCCAAAGAAGTAGCTTCCTTGCTAACATAAAATTAACAGAATTTGCGGTCTCAAAACCACAATCTCAATCTATGTATTTTATCTTTTACTCCCTGAGCATCAAGGGATTGATATACAGGACTTTGTTGTGATGACTCATTATTAGTTTCTCTTCATTTAAAGTATGCTTCCATTACACTGATGATGATAGAAAGTTTGAAAAGAAAAAAAAAAAATACACACAGGCTGGGGATGGACCTTCTGGAGAGCAGCTCTGCAGAGAAGGATCTAGGTGTCATGGTGAATGACAAGTTAAATGCACAAGGGTGGACTGCACAAGCAGTGCACCCTTGTGGCCAAGAAGGCCAATGGGCTCCTGGGGTGCACTAAGAAGAGCGTCTCCAGCAGGTCGAGGGAGGTGATCCTGCCCCTCTACTCAGCCCTGCTGAGGCCACATCTGGAGTATTGTGTCCTCTTCTGGACCTCACAGTAGAAGAGGGATGCGGAGCTGCTGGAGAGAGTCCAGCGCGGGGCCGCAAGGATGACCAGGGCCTGGAACATCTGCCCTATGAGGAGAGGCTGAGGGAGCTGGGCCTGTTCAGCCTGGAGAAGAGAAGGCTGAGAGGGGATCTAATCAGCATCTATAAGGACCTCAAGGGAGGCAGTGAGGAGGATGGTGCTGGCCACTTTTCATTGGTGGCCACCAACAGAACTAGAGGAAATGGCCACAAACTGAAGCACCAAAAGTTCCACATGAACTTAAGGAAAAATTTCTTAACAGTGAGGATGATGGAGCACTGAAACAGGTTGCCAAGAGAGGTTGTGTAAGCTCCTTCTCTGGAGATACTCAAAATCACAATCCTGTGCCACACGCTCTAGGTGACCCTGTGTGTGATGGATGGTTGGACTAGATGATCTCTAAAGTTCCCTTCCAACCTTAACGATTCTATGATTCTATGATTCAACTGAAATAACACAAATGAAAACTCTCTGCTTTAACTTTGATCATCTTGTCTTTTAGCTCTGTAAGATATTTTTTCTTCTGAAAGTGTTACATCAGCAGCAGTCTCCCCAGGTACCCACGATCCTAATTTCTGCTGATTTTTTTTTTTTCCTGGCATAAAGTATACCTGACATATATATTAGTGGATCAATGTAAAATGCTGAGAGAATGATGACTATGCTGAATTTTTCTACTGTTGCTGCAATTGAGTGGGTAATGAGAATGACAGAGCAAGAAAGTTGAAAATAACCAAGACTGGATTTTTTGGAGCAGTTTTACATCAGGACATCCTTACAAAAGAAGTGATTTCAAGAGAGTGATTTCTTATCTACTGTCAGCAAACAAGTGACCAGGACAGCAGCCCTTCTTTTAAACTCTATTTCCCTGTCTTCCAGATTTCATTCTTCCTTTTTTTTTTTTTTTTCACTTTTGCAACTGTGTTATTGCTCCTTTTTTTTTTTTCTCCCTCTCCCATTAATTTCTTTTGCTCCTATTTAAAAAAAGAAAAAAGAAATCTTTAAAGTCCTTTGCTCCAGACATCTTTTCAGGCTCCTGCTACCCATAATTTAATCATTTTTTCCCCCGTTATCCTTTCAGTTTCACTGCTGCCTGGTTCTTTTCATCTTCTTACTCTGTTCATCTTCTGGTGCTATATACGCTGCTACTCCTTTTCCATCTTGCCATGATAGTTTCATCACTTCATTTCTGTCCAGCTGCAAAAAAGACAGGCTATGGAAGAGGTAGAAAGGGCACCTACTTGATTAATTGGAAAAGAGAGAAAAAACTTTCTCTTAATGTTATAGCACAAAGTGTCACAGAATCATAGACTCATTGAGGTTGGAAAGGACCTCTAGAGATCATCTAGCCCAACCCACCTGCTCCAGCAGGGACACCTAGAGCACATGGCACAGGCACTCGCGTCCAGGCAGGTTTTGAAGATTTGCAAATAAGAAGACTCCACAACCTCTCTGGGCAGCCTGTTACCCTTACTGTCAAGAAGTTCTTCCTCATTTGGAGATTAAATTTCCTATGTTTTAATTTATACCCATTACCCCTTGCCCTGTCTCTGGCCACCCCCAAGAAGAGTTTGGCTGTATCTTCCCTATATTCTCCCCTTTGGTATTTGTACATATTGATCAGATACCCCTCTCAATCTTCTCTTCTCCAGACTAAACAGGTCCAGCTCATTTAGTCTTTCCTCATATGATAGATGTTTGAGTCTCTTAATCATCTTTGCTGCTCTATGCTGGACCCTCTGTAGGAGTTCCACATCCCTCTTGTATTGGGGAGCCCAGAACTGCACATAATATTCCAAACCTGAGTAGAAGAGTAGGATCATCTGCCAGTGTTGCTGGCACCACTCCTCCTGACGCAGGCAAAGATCCCTTTGGCTTTCTTGGGTGTAAAGGGCACACTGCTGCCTCATGGTTAACTTGTTGTCAACTAGGACTCCCAAATCTCTCTTTGCAGAGCTGCTTTCCAGCAGATCAACCCCTAATCTGTGCTGGTGTCAGGGGTTATTCTTGTCCTTGTTGAACCTCATGAGATTCCTCTCTACCCAACTCTCCAACTTGTCTAGGTCCGTCTGAATGCCAGCACAGTCCTCGGGAGTGTCAGCCACTCCACCCAGTTTTATATCATCTGCAGACTTGCTTAGGGTACACTCTGTCCCCTCATCTAAGTTGTTGATGAACAAGTTACCAGCACTGGGCCCAGTACTAACCCATGGGGAACACTACTAACCATAGGCCTCCAAATAGACCTGGTGCACAACCCTATGAGCTCTGCCATCCAGCCAGTTCTCAATCCACCTCACTGTCCACTCATCTAACGCACACTTCCTGAGCTTCCCTATGAGGATGTTATGGGATACGCTGTCAAAAGCCTTGCTGAAGTCAAGGCAGACAACATCCACTGCTCTCCTCTCATACATCCAGCCTGTCTTCCCATCGTAGAAGGCTATCAGGTTGGACAAACATCACTTCCCCTTGGTGAATCCATGCTGACTACTCTTGATCAGCCTCTTTCATATGCCTGGAGATGGTATCCAGGATGCATGAAACTGAAAGACTTCCTGCTCCCTCACTTCTCATTGAGCTATTAGAGGGACCCAATTTGTAGCTCTTACAAGCTTTATCTATCTCTCCTCTGCTACTCAGTAAAGTGGACACTTTATCTAATGCATTGCATTGTTGAAGAAAACTGAAGATTACTAGAAATATATTCACAGTTATTTTGCACTCATAGTACATCTATCATGCTGTGTGGAACTACATTACAATATTAGAAAGTACTGAGATTACATCTGATTTACTGGAATCTGAGATGCTGAACAGGTTGACATCAGTAGTTGTTCTTAAAATATTCATATTTGGGAACTATGTATATTCTGAAAAGGATGGGGGGCATTTGTAGAAATTCAGCTGCTATGTTATCTACATATTCATAATCTCTATTATGTGCAGTAGCATATGCTTCACTAAGTATTTTATAATCTAATTAATGTAGTTTAGGAAGTGTCTTCTGATGCTGAAAAGATGAAAATTTTGTGATGAATAGCCATCAAACATCACAGTGAAAACAGACAATAGGCTACACACATGTATAGCAACAACAAAGATAACTGGAAAGATTATGTGATCCTTAGTTAAAAATAGCCCAGCATTTTTTAAAATCTAGCTGCTCTTTGAAGGTGTTCACATTTCCATGTGTATGACAATAGCTTCTTTTATGCAGTATCAATACCTGACAAACTTTCCTCCTTGTTTTGAACACACTGAACAAGGGCTACATAATAATAATTAAACATACATTTTTTTTTTAATTGAAAATATCCACATTGGACCTTTTAAGTAAAACATAATTTTGTTATCATTTGCCAACTGCCATGATTATACAGCTTGCTACAATATACAGGCATACGGAGCAGAACCAAAAGGCTCTCTCCCTAGAGCTTGCTTCTAATTCTGGGCAGCAGAAGGATGACACTAACTGCTTCCTTCTTATGTGCATTTTGTTGGCTGCAGAGGAGAGAGAAAACAGTTTTCATGTTTCATCCTTCCATCCATGAAGAAAAAAGACCTAAACCCACCCCCACTGCTATCACTGCATCACTGTCACTTCTGCATGACTTTTTCTGTTGTTCCTTGGAACCTTGATACCACTGCCACCACCCACCTTCCCCATCATGACTACTGTGGCTGCAGACACCACCATCAACCCCAAAGAGGAATGCCACTGACCCTCTCTAGGCCCCATTGGGTAAACATGAGTACCCTCCATTTAAGACATGGCTCCTGCCATCCCCAGGTTCACCTCTGTAGGTGAGAGAGAGTCATCCTTGCAGCATCTTTCAAGGTTTTTCTTTCTCTTTTCTTTCCCCTTCCATTTGCTGGGTTTTTTGTTTGTTTGTTTGTTTTGCTTAAAATGCATACAAGTGTTAAAAACTCTCTCTGTTATTTTTTCCCCACAAGTTTCTATTATTTCATTTATTTCAAAATTTCTATTTCAAGTTTCTGTTGCAAACATTTTCCTCGTGCAGACTCTGCCTCTCCTCTGAACTTGTTCAGACTTTTCCAAGCCCCCATTTTCCTCTTCTCCCAGCTGTCAGCAAGGAAGTTTGAGGAGAGAGAATTCCTTCCTCTAATTCTGTCTCCTCCATCATGGAACAAATCCCTCCCCTAATCCAAACTTTTAAGCGACTTTCTTCTTTTAACTGAACATCTGGAAAGCAATATTCATTAGTAGTTGAAAGGTTTCCTTCCCAAGCAAAATTTTTATTGTCCATAGCTTTTCAAAGGTAATTTCTAAGGCATATTATGTTTATTTGTGAAAAAAAATAATTACATCCAGAGAATTCAGAAAAATAATGATGACATTTGATAAATAAATGATGTGATCCTATTCTAAGCAGAAATGTGAATCTATAATCTTGCTATGACAATTCTTTCTCTATTTCAAATTCCTAAGGTGAAAAGACAAATTGTGTCATTCTTCTAATCCAGTCTTCACAGTTGCCCAGTGCCTGGCCAGCGCTACATAAATTGCCAGGTAATCACATGAGTTACACACATGGAGGTTCCAAGATGTCAGGAATATAGTAAAAATTACTGACAGGATGAGTCTCAAAATGGAAATGATTTGTACTTTCCATTTTCTATGGGCTAATATAATTGAGATGAGACAAGAAAGTCAAGTGAGCAGACAGCAGATATAAATATCTGAAACAGGAGAGCTAGTAAGTCTGATATTTTCTTCCCCTCCTTTACAACAAATTCCTTAAATAGATACGCCATCTTTTTCAGGCATTCACTGAAGAACAAAGTTAATGAGATAGTGCCAAAAGCCTTTGGGTCGATTAGAGCTACCTCTCTAGCTCAGAAAATCCAGATACATATTATTATATTAGAGTGAATTATTGGTTCTCAGACATACTGATAAACCTAAAACAGAACACAGCATTCAGGGTGTTTCCATTTTATGATACCAACCACGCCTTGAATTGTCAAAAGAAAATTGTGTCATTAATTGTGTCATAGAATCATAGAATGCTTAAGGTTGGAAGGGACCTCTAGAGGTCATCTAGTCGAACTCCCTTGCACACTCAGGGTCACCTAGAGCACGTGGCACAGGACTGCGGCCAAGCAGATTTTGAAGATCTGAAAATTGTGCCATTACATTGTGTCTACTACTTATTGTATAAAAAGGCATGCAGATGCATTATAAGCGTAGTAGTTTAGGATATAAAATCCTAAATACATCTATCACCTTTTGAAAAAAGCCTCATTTTCTTTCAATATTTTATTTCAGAAGGTTAGATCAATGCAATTTTCCATCCTTTAAGTTAGCAATTACTGTACTTACCCAATTATATAATTTTTCATCTTCAGCCATTTACATCAGTAATTAATCCTCCCAGCATTCTGTGTCAGAAATTTAAGTGTTATTAGCATTTTACCAGTGGAGATAACAATTAGGATATTCAGATATATACTTTATACCTTCTCAATCTGCTGCTTTTGTGTAATTTATAGTCCTCTCTTTCTTCCTCATCATTATGGTCACAACATTCAACAATTTGCTGCTCTGTATTTCATTATACAAAAAAAAAAAGTTTATATTGCCTGCAGCATGATGAAAAATAGCCCGGGAGAAATATGTGTGGTATCTTGCTTGTATTATGTACCATGTAAATTTTCTTTAAAAGATTGATTTTTTTTTTAAATAAAAGAGGTGCACACATAAGACGATAAGTGGGAAACTAAAAATTCTTGTTTCTCAGAAGTCTCAAATTGAAATGCTTTGCCATTATATTCTGAGATTTTACTAACTGTGATTGTATTCCAGAGAATATAAAGATATGCAAGCTAGTGGTCAATTCACAAAATAAACAGTATGCTGCTGAGTTATGTTGAAAATTGATCTGCTTTTGGTGTGTGATAGTCTACTAAATTCAATATTGGACTTACCAAGAGTGGTTTTCTTTCATGTTAGTTACATCCTATTAACCATTGCAGATTGGTTAAGTGATTCTTAGATGAGCATACACATCTTCTGTAAGGGTTATCAGAAAATCTTTTGCTTTTTTTAAAAAAAAAATCTTCTGCTTTTCATGTTTTGAATTTGGTGTTTCCTAGCATGCAAAAATACCTGCAGTGCTATTTGGTCTCATGAACAGATTTTCTTTTGACTTACCTTTTCTGGCAAATACTGTTTTTCTGAAAAGAATGGTGCATTGCATCAAAACAACAAATCATTTCATAGCTGCACTTTTTGAAGATGGAAGGCATGAAGTTAAACCCTTTACCTGAGAAGAGATTCTAAAATAGAATCATAGAATCATTATGGTTGGAAAAGACCTTCAGGATCATCATTCCAACCATAAACCCATCACCGACGGCTAACCATGTTGTTAAATGCCTCATCTACATGTTTCTTGAACACTGCCAGGGACAGTGACTCCACCACTTCCTTGGGTGGCCTGTCCCAGTGCTTCACCATTTAGAAGTTTTTCCTCATATCTAGCCTGAACTTCTCTTGGCACAACAATATGAAACATTCTGATTGAAATTTGAAGGTTGAATGATCTCTGTGTCACACTCATTGGCATTTAAAATATTTACAGATAATCATTTCAAAATGGGATCTGATTTAGTTTAGGGGTCTATAATATGCCTGTATCATTTGAGGACAAAACCCCTTTGATATTTAAAAATTAGTCCTTAAAATTCTTGGGCACTCTTGAACTTCCTCTTATTCATTTGTCTGCATTAGTAAAACAAATTCAATCAACATCATATCTCCTTATAGTCATCTAACCTTTTAAGCAGGTAACAAAAAGAACATAACTAAAATTCCTAAACACTATTTTTTTGGAGTGTTTAGAACAACAAGTTTTTGTGTTTTTTTTTTTTTTCTGTATTAACAAATATTTTTCATTCAAATATTTCTTATGGATGATATAATGGTTATTTGATTACCCTGATATTCACTTTTAGACCCAGAGCAGGCCCAGGGCATTGTTTTGCCCCATTGTTTTGGCAATAGCATTAGTACAGATTTTTGTCCTAAATACAATTTATTTTTCCAAACCAATAATTCTTTCCAGTCACTACTTTTCTTTATGCATGGAGTTGGCCCATGTCTCTGCTCCTCCTCCCACTGATCTCAGGTTTTCCAAGAAGGAGAATTCAGTGCTTTTTTTTTGTGTTTATTCAATGCTAAATAAGTAAAAGTAGATGGCACTAGACCCCATGAAAAGAACTTGAAATCAATAAATAATCTAAGCTTATTTAAGAACACCTAATTCTGCAGAAATACATGAAAATGAATTTAGAATGATGAGTTGTATCCTAATAATGGAATCATTCTTTCCCTCCAATGCAGTCCATGGGCAGTAACAATCCATGGGAAAAGGCAGATGTCTTGTCCATTAGATATTGCCCAAATCTTTACCCACCTAGGACTATTTCTGTAGATTCTTTCCACATTTGTACCAGCCATGATGCAGCCATGATGATCTGAAGACATGTTTCCAAGAAGCGGAAGTATTATTTTTTAAACCAAAATAAAAAGTAAAATTAGGCAAAACACATTGGTGCACAAGCCTTTCTTTACATTTGAAATAAAGGTAACAACTTTTATTGGACCAACTAGCATAGTTATGTCTAAGAAACAGAGGTAACAATAATAACAGTAACGATTAAATGAAACTCTATTGATAAAATTGAATAAGAACACGGGAGTCTACTGAATCAGGTGTTTCACAAAACATACACACACATAAATATAAATATATATATACATGGGCTAAAATTACACAACATATCTCCACAGTTACTTTCATTTTTCCTGAGCAAGCAGACTGTTTTCATCAAGTTTTTCCCACTCCTTAAAAGTCACACTTATTCAAAAAACAAGCAGATATAATGCCATGCAAAAAAGCTGACTAGTCTCACAGGGAGTGAGAAGTGACCAAAACATATTGATAGAAGTCTGTGAATAACACTTCTGCACATAAGCAGATTAATAAAAAAATCATCATGGTTGCAAACAATTTGCATATTTAAGACCTGAAAAATCAATCACATTAGAGGAGATTGAAATAGATTGATTAGTCTCACAAAGTTCATTTGGGGTTACTCATACCTGTGGAGCTGACAAATTGTAGGGGAGATACAAACTGTCTACCTTTGCACGTCTGTGGGGATTGAACTGCAAAAGATTCTGTCTGTCTCATTTGTCCTAGCTTAAATTAACATATTCTTTCTATTATTCAGGAAAGGTACTCAGAAGATTTTCAGATTTTTTTTTATTCAATATGAAAGATACATTATGCTTCATAATGCCCTAGATGAGGATTTGTTCAGATTGTTCTTTCCTAATTCTTAATCAGCTAACGTGGAGAAACCTGGAGGAAATCTGAGCTGTGTTAATTAATTTTAGATGCAGTTACACATCTTATATAAAATCACACATTAAAAATCAGTTACCTAAAAATTCATCCCCATTGTCATCACATTTAAAACAGAGTGTGTAACACCAGGGATTGAACAGAATCAAAATTTATCATACCATCTCTCCAAAGATGCATCCCTTCTTGTACTTTAAGTAACACTATAGGAATTCCTACCTCCTCTTAGTATCTAGATTAATAGGATACATGATTAGCTTGTGTGTTAGTTAATATTTCTGTCTTCTGGATCTAATTCTTATTTCACCTTGATTTTTTATGTCAGAAATGAATTTGGTGCTGCCCTTGAATATTATCTTAATTATGGATTTGAAATAGTTTAAGCTAACCTCATGAATGTCAGAGTTTTAGGCACAGGAATTTTCATGACAATTAATGAGGGAGAACTTCAGCAGACTGGAGTGCTGCTAAGACACTACTTTAATTTTCTGTACTAACGGCTTGATAGAAATTTTTATTAAAATGTGTAATTACTGAATCATATAAGCAGAGCTAGGGTCCAATGACTACTTTTGTAAATTCTCCTTTTCCCCTCATCTGAAAATCAAATAAGTATAAAATATACCTGACTAAAGTAGTTAAGCTGATAGGATAATTACATTTAAGCAAGCACAAATTGTGGACAGACTACACGTCATAGAAAATATTAATAGACACTGATTGTTCACTTTTTACTGCAATTATTTTTTGAGGATTGCATGCAATTATAATGCTATTTTCAAACCAAACCAAGTCAAACCCCTCCCATTTTTTTAAATAAAGAGAAATCATAGCCACTGTATGTTGTTGAATGTGTTTGTGTGAACTGCAAAAGCTATGTATCACAGCCATTCACAGGGAAGTGTTTTGGGTTAAATCTGATTTGCATAATTTCCTTAGTGCATTTTACTGAGCAGCTCTATGAATATACATACTTGTTCAAGGATGGCAGGCATCAAAAAGGTAGCATAAGCAGAAAAGACACAGAGGGCTGTGGAAGGAGTGTTTGTGGAAGAATTGTTTGAAAGCAGGAACTGAGAGGAAAACTAGGGCCTAACACAGCTCTGGCATTACAGAGGCCTGCTTGGGGTGCTACACAGTTGCCACTTCCAGGATGGTTGGTATGCACGGACTCTGCTCCTCCACGGTTCCCTGGGCAACGCAATTTGCCCTCCTCGCAGCTGCAAAAGGGAGTAAGGGAGGATGGAGCGGGGTGAAGGCTCCGCGGCCAAACTCTGTTGCACTCCCTGTGCTGGGCTGCTGATAAGCCGCACAGTGGCTGTCTAATGAGAGATATAAGATAACAAGTCCGGTGCTGAGCCAGCAAAGGTGGCAAATGATGAACTTTGCTTGAACTTTGCTCATTATAATGTGAAAACCATACTTCCATCCCAAAAGTTACCCGCCTCCGAGGTACGACCACCCCTCACTGAGCATGCGCTCTAGATTTTCGGTTGACTGTACCTTTAAATGAAAGCGAGAAACTTTTTCACCAATCAATAACAATATTAAGTATGACTCTAGTCACTCAAGCTCCACCTGAATGTAAAGAAAAGTATAAAAGGTGAACTAAGGATGAAAAGTCGGGAGGGAAGAAACCATCGTAACTCCTGGGTCAGTCGACAGGCTGATCCCCCTTCCCTCCCCTCGCGCTGGGACGCTGCCTGAAGAGACTAAGAAGCGAGAGGGAAGAATCCATCATAAATTCTGGATCAGTTGATGCGCTGATCCCCCTTTCCTCCCCTTGCGTCAGAATACTGCCTGAGGAGACTCGAGACTGAGAGCCCTCTCCCATCTTCTGGGGTGAGTGATGATTGCACATTTGTACATCAGAGCTAGCTAAAAACCCCACGCTCTAGTAGAGAATTTCCTGTACTGACATCCGAAACCTGCTTTGTAAATGTTGCATTTGAATAAATCATACTGTTTGTGAACTCGACTACTTGTTTGGGGGGAGGCGATCGGACCTACAGTTGACAGACTGTTCGTGAATCCGATACTGCCAGAGTCGAGCTTATAGTGGATCACACTATTTGGGAACTCGATTCGCTCCTAGGAAGGCGATCGGACCTACGGTCCACGGACTGTTCGTGAATCCGATACTGCCAGGGTCGAGCTTATAGTGGATCACACTATTTGGGAACTCGATTCGCTCCTAGGAAGGCGATCGGACCTACGGTCCACGGACTGTTCGTGAATCCGATACTGCCAGGGTCGAGCTTATAGTGGATCACACTATTTGGGAACTCGATTCGCTCCTAGGAAGGCGATCGGACCTACGGTCCACGGACTGTTCGTGAATCCGATACTGCCAGGGTCGAGCTTATAGTGGATCACACTATTTGGGAACTCAATTCGCTCCTAGGAAGGCGATCGGACCTACGGTCCACGACTGTTCGTGAATCCGATACTGCCAGGGTCGAGCTTATAGTGGATCACACTATTTGGGAACTCGATTCGCTCCTAGGAAGGTGATCGGACCTACAGTCCACAGACTGTTTGTGAATCCGATACTTTTTTTTGATATCTCCTTCCCCCCCCACCACCACTACCACTACGGCTTTCAACTGCAACATTTTCAACACAAGGGCAAGACACATTTTGCCAGTGTTTATTAGTGTTGTACACTTACCTACTACCCCAATTTTAACTGCATTCTGAGACAGGATTATGGACAGAAATACATAATATTTGTTTTGTTATGGGACACTCCTGCATTCCAAATTGATGTGTAAGACCATGGTCAGTTAAGCAACCTGAACCATTCAAAAAATTAGAAATCTATCAAAGACATACTTCTATCAAAGACATATCTTTTAATCTGACTGATTTTTCTTTGAGAAGCCTTCCATTATGCTAACACTCACCTCCTACCTTCTGGTATGCTAATTTAATGCAGTCACATTATAGATAGTCTGCTATATTTAAAACAAGAATTGTGTCCAATGTATTTTTTAATTAGTTGATATCTCTGAGTTTTACTGTGTTTAAGATTATAAATTTAAGCTTGGGTGACAGACCACTGGACCAGGTTGCCAATAGAGGTTATGGAGTCTCCTTTTCTGGAGATATTCAAAATGAGATACTGTGCCAGGTGCTCTAGCTGGCCCTACTTGTGCCGGGGGAATGGACTAAGTGATCTCCAAAGGTCCCTTCCAACCTCAACCATTCTGTGATTTTGTGATTCTGTAATTATAAAGTGACATGCACTAGAAATGTTAAACAATGTTTATGGACCCTTCCATCTATGTTTCTTTAACGTGAATAGAAACGAGAACAAGCAAAATCCTTATGCTCATAGTTCAGCATTCAGGTCACCATGGAACATGATTGGTATTAAATGAAATCCCATGGATTCCTCCTTCTTATGGAAGCCTTAACCCCAAATTTTCCATTTCAGAACACCCATTTAGCAAAATCTGCATGAATAGAATTACTACAGTCATGTAGTACTTTAGTACTTTCACACTACAGCTTTTCTTAGCTTTGTTTTAAGCAAAATGTCTCTAGAGTATTTCACATAAGTCTCTGCAAAAACCTAATAAAATCCTTTCTTTTTTCTAAAGGTACTTCTGAATTTTCCATTGTCATGCCCTAAGCAGATTTCAGTCTATGTCTTCAAAAGAAAAACTAGAAGTGTCTGTTCTCAAGATATTTTCCTGCCAAAATGATCAATAAAACATACTGCCAAATATTTTAGCAGTTTTTCTCAGCTTAGTTCATACAGCGCAAATTTGTGTACAGAAAGAGCAACACATTCCATGTCTTTGAACTCAGGATAGGCAAGTCAACATCCTGAAACACTGGGGAATAGAACAGTTAAGCACTGAATGAAAACATGGGAATAGTAAAAATAAATTGTTAATGTTAAAATATGAAAATATCAGTAGATAGATATATTTCTGAATGGGCTTAAAAGATACCAGACACTTTTTTTTTTTTTTTCTTGTTTTTGAAGAGAAGTCTTATCCCTGCTTCTGTAACTATTGCACTTGAAAAAAATAGGGCTAGGCTTGCTATTTTAGAAATGCCTTTCAGGATGTGCTAGCATTATGAGGGATAACTCATTTTAACAGCAAACATATTTGCCCTGTACTTTCAGGAAACAAGCATCAACACACAAAGAATGTAGGAGCATCTGCAGTAGATTTTAAAATTTAACATCACATCAACTTAGACTGCACCATGATGACCAGCATAAAGAAGAGCTAAGCACAGCTGCTGTCATTACCAAAATAGTTTTCAGCTTCACTCTTGCATTCTTTTGCCTGATATATTTCATGCATTTCTTATCTTGAAAACTGGTATAATTGTTGACAAGACCCCACAATGACAGCTCTATGCTTATTAACTGAAAGAAGGAAGAGAAGCATATATGTTCATTCAAGGAGGGCACAGCATGCAACTTCAAACTAGATCATAATGCTGAACCTGCAAACTTTGGAACTGAAAACTATATAGCTGCATTACATTGATCCAGCTAATTAGACTGCATATGGTGCCACACTAATGTATCAGAGGTAAATTCGTATCAGAAACAGAACTATCTTTCCATGGAATACAGCTGGTTCAGCATACTCTACTGTTCTGCCCACCTGACTTTAGAAAAGTGTTGAAGACTATAGTATCACATCTTCTGTATGTAAGAGTAGAAAGTCTAACTGCACAACTGTTCCCTTCTTCTGGCTGTGGTTTTACCTAGAAGCCACCAACCTATTATGAAAAGACCTCCTTTATGGATGAAGGCAGCCTCTGACTTCATAGCAGATGAGGCCTGAGATATCTAGAATGTGGTGATGTTTTTCTGCACTTTTGAGTAAGGCATTTAAGTCAAGGAGAAAATACAATAGCCCTCTTGCAGCATCTTGAAAGAGTGGGCCAGTGGAACTCATCCTTTCTTACAGGCTAACTTATGAAGATGATTGGTACCACTGTATTTATGCAGTTTGGTCCAGCTGAGAATGTCAATTGTTCTCTGAGAAACCTTTCCAGATGAACTCTTTTAGGACATTTGTTCAGAGTAATATCAGGTTTCTATATCTCCTCAAATTACTATCAGGGAGTTTATGAGGAACAGCGGAAGATAGTTCTCCTTTTGTACAGTGGGATGCTCTATTTCATAATTGTATCTTCACAATTCAGTTTAACAAATTCCTATAGAAGTGCTGTAAGATATATCTCCTCTTCTTGTGGCATATTATAAATTATTTTTCTCTTTAAATTCAGTGGAACGAGCTGAGGAAAGTTTTTCTTCATACAGATGTGAAGAGCAAGCATTCAGAAAAACTTTCTGAGCAGGACACTCATTCCAGAAATATCCTGTTGCAAGGTTTGGACAGAACTGAGAAGATCCCTTCTGCCTCTATGTTCCAATGAAGATCAATTTGTCGTAAATTCATATTCATATCTGGAGATAGCCATGAAGAGTCACTAGTACACCACATGACTGGGAATTACAAACCATCATTAGTCTTTTACTTGCAGACGAAATGGTCAATTTTTAAGAGTAACTTCTGGCAAAAATATGGACTACAGTTTACACACATTTAAATCATCTGACATGGATCCTATTGACAGACAAAATAACTTAGCTTCATTTCAAACAGCAGAATAAAACCTTATTACCTTCTTGAGAAAAACATAGGAAAGTATACTTTTAAAATGCCTTTGTGAGTGTAGCACCAAGGTGCTTCATAATAATTATAAGATACAGAAATACTACCAAATTCAGATATTCCTCCTTTGTTTTAATGTTCAGCATCATTTAAGGAACTTGTTTAGTTTCCAACAACTACAGCGTGCTGATTTCATTTATGGTACTAAACTGAATTCTAACTATTCTAAGATGAGTCTTTTAAAGTTTTACCAAAAGTCCCTTAGGGTGTTCTGTTTGAAGACTACAGTCAGCCAAGAACACATAACTTCAAGTAGACAAGGGTAATCAAAAGCCATATCACTAAGAATTAAAAATTTCAGCTTGCAGAATTTTTCTATTCTAATTTAGAAAGTTGCTTTATAGATCAAATTGTCTTTACATCTGGAAGAAACAGAACTTATTCTCGTTTAGATGAAAAATAAACAAAACAAAAAAGGTTTTTTGTCTTTCAACTAAAAAAAAAAAAAATCTTTCTGCACCTTTCTATATGAGAGTTAAAAGTCAGAAGGAACAGATCTTCCCCATGAAGGTCTTCACAAGAATCTCTACAGGAGAGAGAAGAATTTACTGGAGGAGTAATGACTCAGTAGGTGAAACAGTCTAGATCCCAGCCTCCCCGTGGCTTTCCTAAAATGTCGCTTCAGCCAGGAGGTGATCTTGCAGTAGCAGTGGTTTCATACTCTGCTGGTTCCACTGAGTAGTTCCAATTATGGAGGAGGATTATCCCCTGCATGGGAGCTGGCAATGACTCCAGTGTCAGAGTTGTCAGGCTGGTCACACAAAAAAATAAATTGTGAAGATGAAAAGTACAAACTTGATCACACCCCAGGCCAAGAAAAAGTAAATGGTTATTTAGTGTAACTGCAGCAGAAGTAGTTCTGATGCTGAAAGGTTGGCATGGAAAATAGTTCCTTTAAATGTGTGTCTGGATATGCTCCTTCTTTACATGATGAGGCTGTAGTTTGTGCTTAGAAGTACCACTAGTACAACCAAAGAAGGAAGATTCCTTGTCCATTGCATCCAACGTTGTTTGTATGTCTGGATCTAACCACCGTAAAACATATAGCAGTCATTCCATCTGATTTGAGAGGCTTGTCCATTCTTTGATATTTATGTTATCTGTAATAAGAAATCATTCACAGGGCAACTCAACCCTCTTACAAGTGAAATCACTTATAATTTGAACCATCATCTGAAGACGTCTATCTTTACTATCGAAAGACTTACAGCAACTGTGTGTCTAAGTAAGTTAGATACCTGAATGACTAAAACTGGTAGGCTGAATACAGGCCTTGCTGGATTCCTGTTGCAAAGCTAATTATTGATCTACTTCATGATTATCTTGGCCATGTAGAAATCATATGAAAATACAGCAAATGTATGCGCTACAGACAAAACACAATTTATTAAGCCTACAAGCTCTCTTTCTAATTTTTCTGTTTTTATTTAGATATACTGGAAATAAAACCGACTGGAAATATCCTGTGCCTTTCAGGTCATCCTATGTTACATTATTTTTGCACATAGCCTCAATGCCTCAAAGAAAAAATCATGGGAGTTCATGTCCTTATAAAGGAAAATTTAATCCTTGCCATATAAAATTATATTTTACATATAATGCTGCCAATGATATTACAGATTCACTTTTTTATAATGCCTATTTCAGAAAATTTATTGGTTTATTAAAAACAATATTTGTAGCTTTTTCACTACGTTCAATATACATTACTTCCATTATTTATCAAGGATTTTTTTTTTCCGTAACATCTGCCAGAAATCTTTTACTCATCTTCTACTGCTGAGTTTACATATAGCATTTGCATTTTGGATAAATTAGTACGATGCAGTTTCTCTGTAAGAGCGCTCCTTTGTTTCTCTCTTGTATTTTCTGGACATAACTACTTTCAACATTTGGTGCAACATATAACTAGTGAATCTTACAGAACATAAAAGAAGACTGTTCAGAAAAAAGACACATTGTGCCAGATGTCTTAACTATGTCATGTATGTTGCTCGGCTAACCTTTGGTGCA
Organism: Tinamus guttatus; assembly: GCF_059628265.1. NCBI lineage: Eukaryota > Metazoa > Chordata > Aves > Tinamiformes > Tinamidae > Tinamus > Tinamus guttatus. Next base: position 4,314,374 of record NW_028288917.1, read on the forward strand.
AGATCTGAGAAAAAATTTTAACACTTTCCATAGGCTCCACTAGATATGTTATATTGCACGATCTTCTTTCAGCCCAGTCCAAGATAGATTTATTAGGTCTATCAAGTTGAATCTACCATCTCATTTCCAGAAATGTATCTTTCTAATCCTTTGGGATCCAACACCTGACCTACAGACCAAACATAGCCTAAAATAACTTCCATCCATAATTCTGCTATCCTATTCTCCTGATCTGGGATGGGATTCAGTTGCTTAGCCATGAACTGATTTCATCTGAGATGCTCTAAAATACCTGAGAAATCTAGATCAATCTGTAAGATTGGAGAGGATTTGCAGAGGATTCAGGCTTTTTGGAAAAACAGTTGGAAGTCAAGCACCTAAAATGAGACTGGACACTTATGTTTAAGCAATTGAATCCTTTTACTAATGTCTGTGGATAAGCCTAAGGATAAACTGAAATATTTGGTGCCCTAACATCAGAGAGAATCCAATCATACAATAACTTCAGTATTCAAATATCAGCAAATAAGTTACAGGCCTTCTTTTTTATATATAAAAGCTAGAGTTTATTCCCTCAGGACTCTCTTTGCTGAAATTCTCTTCCTGTGGTAGAAAGAGAGTTCTCCAGGTGATCAGTAAGAATTTCTTTCTGTTATGCACAGAATTAGGAAAACCTCTTGTCATCTCAGAGGACATAATAACAATAACAATAACAATAACTCAAAACAATATGACTGATTAAATCAACTAGTGAAATTCTTCTTCTCTGGTCAGTTCCAAAATTGCCAAAGATCGGGCAGTCTAGTTGCATAAATTGGATTTTCAAGGTCTACAGCTGTTAAACAGAGTTTCAGTTCCTAGGACAGCCAGAGCTCACATTTTTGAGACAATTTAAAGCAAATCTTATATGGAAAGGATCTGGTCCTAGCCTTTACAGTTAGGTTCCAAGTGCTCCTTTGTATTTTAATTATGACCCCAAACCTCTCTGGAGATTCTGTCAACAAAAGATGAGATGCCACAGGCTTGGCAAAAAAAAAAAAAAAAAAAAAGAGAGAGAGGGAGGGAGAAAAAAATCATCCATGTGACCCATGTGGGTATGTGGATGTATTCATTTGACTTTGTCAGATTCACTGCTGGTCTAACTGGCTGAAACTCTGCTCTGTGCTTACCTTATCTAAATGGATACACCAATGACTTTCAGGGGAGGGAGCAAGAAGAGAATCACAGAATCACAAGGTTGATCAAGGGACCTCAGGATTGGAAGGGACCTCTAGAGATCATGTAGTCTAACCTCGCTGCACTGAGATAGCATCCTATCTCAGGGCCTGACCTCCCATATGTTGAAGAATTTCTTTCTTTATGTCCGGTAGGAACTTCCTTCTCTGCAAAGTGAGACCATTACATCTTCTTTTGCTCCACACAGAACCACAGAATGGTTGAGGTTGGAAGGGACCTCTAGAGATCATCTAGTCCAACTCCCCTACACAAGCAGGGGCACCTAGAGCACGTGGCACAGGGTGGCATCCAGGTGGGTTTGGAAGATCTCCAGAGAAGGAGATTCCACAACCTCTCTGGGCAGCCTGTTCCAGGGCTCTGTCATCCTCACAGGAAAGAAGTTCTTCCTCACATGGAGATGGAACTTCCTGAGCTTCAGTTTGTGCCTGTTACCCCTTGTCCTGTCACTGAACACCGCCAAGAAGAATTTGGCCCCATCTTCTTTACATTCTCCCCTCTGGTATTTATACATATTGATCATATCCCCTCTCAATTTTCTCTAGGCTAAACAGGCCCATTTCACTTAGTCTTTCCTCATACAATAGATACTCCAGCCTCTTAATCATCTTCATCACTCTACGCTGGACCCTCTCTAGGAGTTCTATATCCCTCTTGTACGGAGGAGCCCAGAATACTCCAGGTGTGGCCTCACCACACGGAGGTGAACATCTTTTTGCCTTTATACAAGGCTCACACTTAACACCACCTTGAGGAGAATTGGTAATGTTTACTCATTAAAAAGTTTCGTTCAAATCGTTGAGTTGAAGTTCTCTCTGAAAATTTCCTCATCTCTCCAGTGACACCTGGCCTCAGCACTTGCAGAATGATCTTATAACCTAGATTGATTCCTTCGTATGGACCTGGGCTTGAATGATGTTCAGGTGAAGAGCAAGCTTCTGTACTTAGACAGAATCACTAAAGAGTTTTCAGAGCAGACTGGGGAAAAAAAAAAAAAAAAAAGAAGAAGTCCTAGCTTTATTGCATGGTGACTATAAGACCCAAAACCGAATTATATAGGAGGAAAGAACAATTATAGATAAGTAAAGGAAATCAATATATACTTTTTGTTTGCTTCTCACAGGATGACAGAGTCCACTGTGGGAGAATGGAACGTGCAGCTGCTCTCATAGTTTATAGATGACTTATTCGATGTGGAAGAGGGCTATTCTGATGCCAAGTTGAAAGATTTAAAAGTTCTTCCTTAACTAAGATTCCTCCAAAAGTGGACAAGGAGAAGCTGTACTCCACGAGGAACAGAAGTTTTGTCAAAACAATCATCTTTCATCCTTTAAAATGCTTGAAAGCATTTCTTCATTCTTCCCTTTTTAGCAAGCAGTAGCTGACCAGAACCGGCAAAAAAAGATTGCCAGTCACAGACACTATGAAGCTGTTGCTGTGATTGCATGGGAGCAAGCACTAGAAAAACAAAACAAAACAAAACAAAAAAGCCCCTAATGACTTCTTATAAATAGCTCAGCTCAGTAGGGCCCAAGAAATGCATGGCACAAAATTCCAATCAGAATTATGTAAACAAGCACTTCAGGCTATTCTGACTGCACATAAATTTGCACAAGATTTTGTAACTTTAAACACCACCATGTAAATAGTTATTCAGTTCTAAAGTGAACAAAACATCACAAATTTGCACAAACATATTTTGCTTTCAAATGTCGGTATTTCAGGTATTTGGTTATACTAATATTGGATGTGGTCAGTTAAACGACAAGATATTGGCAACGGTTTACGGATGTGTTAGTACTTTTTTTTTTTTTCTGATGAGCAAAAAATTCTGTTTCTGTATTTTTAAAACCTCTGAAGACCTAAATCCAAGGTGTTGATATACATATATCATATAAGGGTACGGCTAGCAAATTAAGTAATTCATCGTAGCTTATAATTTCTACATTAATTATTGGTCCTAAATACTCTTATTTGAATCCTCTCAGTGGTCTTAATTAAAGAGGAGGATACCGTTAAACAACAAATAATACAAACATTCACAGATAACTTTCATGAGTAACTCCTAAACTTTGTGGCACTACTGGTCATACTTAATTATGCAAGAGTGTTTGCAGTTGCTAATTCATATAATTAGACTTGAGAGAAAAGTCATCATAGTTAGCCTGGCACTAGAAAATATTTCATGTCTCCACTTAAACAAACCTCCCTAGCAGTGTTTGAAGGGGAGAGTTTTGCCTGCTTGGCGGAAGAAGGGGAAGAAGAGGTGAGCGAGCTGAGGTCCTTTTTGCAAAGGATGGTGTGCTGTGAAAAGCAATGTTGGTCTGGTCCATTAGTTTATAACCATAGCAACCACTGTAGAAATGTCAGAGGTGAAACAGAATGTTAGGAGACTCCTTTCTCCAGAGCAGATGTGGAAAATGAGCAAAACGGAGACAGGAAGGCTCTAGAGACTTTTCCTGTCCCAGAAGGCTCCCAATGTATGTTTCAAGAGTTATCATTTTCCAGCCTCCTCTGCTGAGTCTTTGAAAAGTTATTTAATTTTTTTACAGCCATATTTCAAAGTAATATAATTAAAGTATCTGAGTGGAGGACAGAAGGTTAGAAGGGTAGAAGAACCTTCATTAAAGCATTTAATTACGTACAGAATTTATGCATACGGAATGTTTTCTTCCTTTTTTAAATATAGTCAATTAAACAGTAAGACCCAATTTTGTTTTCAGACATGAGATGCAAACAATATTAACTTTTTTTATTATTATTCTATATAGAGCAGACATCCTTCAGAATTAAAATAAGTACTGTAGTTTCCTGTCTTCCACTTGTGTGCATGAAATTCTTCAAACATTTTGGCAAATCTATTTTTTATGGGGAATTGATTTTAATAAGTTAAAGAAAACAGGTTTTGTGAGTAGTTATTCCTCAGTCAATTTTTTAACAAGCCTTGAAGGTTTTTTTTTTTTTTTTTTTTTTTGAGGTCTTGCAGCTCAAAACTTCCAAAGGGAATGGGAAAAATAAGTTTCGCTTGTTAAAACTCTGTTGCAGTTTCTTCAGAAACAGTAAAGGCCAGCTCCCCAGGTAGCTCAGTACTACACTATCCAATTCATTGCCCATCCTGCCAAAGCACTTGGAAGACATCTCTTTTCATACAGATTGGTGTTTTGGGATTTGGTGGTTTTGGTGATTGGCTCATTTGGGTTTTCATCATACAAACACAAAGATAAAAGCTGTCATGTAGACCAGTTTATAAAGAAGTATTTGAACTCTATAGTTCAGGTTACGCAACTATTTAAAATGCCACAGAATCTATTTATGCTTAAGGATACACTATAGAACGAAGCAAAAGCTGGACATTTACAAAATAATATACCCCACTTCATACACTTGCTGATATTGGGGCTATTTACAAACTGAAAGTTCAAACAAAGCCTATCAAGAAATCTGATATCCTTTGGGGAGAAATTTGCCTTTCCTCTGTGCAAGCTTGAATGTCATAGCTAAGTCAATAGAAATTCATCACTGTTGAAACTTCAATACTTCCAGTCATCTTTTGACAAATTTCATTCTGAGATTTCAGATGAGTCTAATTCCAGTCCAAAAAAAAAAGTGGTGTTTGGGTTTTGTCTACATATCACAGTGAACAAGAAAAATTTCTGCCAAGGGCAGAAATTGGTTTAGCTTCCTAGGCTTAGCTTACACAGATATACTGCTGTCAGGACACAAGCAAGCACTAGACTCTGCAATATAGATTTATCCCTAAAGACTGATGGAAACAGAAGGAAACACTTGTAGAAAAATGGAAAATGACATCATAGTGAATTTTTCAGCTTTAAAGAGGAGATAAGAATTCTTATGATTGCATCTCTCCTAGAAAGTGGCAAGAGAGATAATGGGGATTTTGTTGCATTTGCTGTATATGTTTCAGGGTGCTTTCTTTACATTGACACTTGTATTTTCCTTTGTCATTTCTTTAAAAAATTACAAAAAGGAATGAACATTTTTCTGAATATATTTCAGATACTTATAGTATTCAGATGTTTATAATATCTGAAAAATCAACTCTGTGTGAGATAGATGACTCCTACATTTCCCATTTAAAATCATAAAGAAGTGCATCTGAGGTCTATTACAGAGCACAGTCTAATTATGAGTATGTAGAGAGATCTGATTACACTGGCATTACTGACAGTAAAAAACTTTAATTTGAATACCCCAAAATGCTATTACCACTACTACTAGTACTACTACTATTACTACTACTACCAAAAGGTTGATAGGACCATAAACATTTCTGCTAAGTGTCAGCCGTATTTCTTTATTTTGAATCTGAACCTGGCCAGATATTTGTAAGATCTGTTGTTCCACTGCAAGGTAATCACATAGCTCCACTTTCCTCAGGATGTTTGCATTTTCTCAATGGCAGTTAGAATCTGAATCTGTCTAAAGGAAGAAAATAAAGTAATTGCTATGTCCAAGTCATAGCTCTGAATGGGACAGCTAAGATATCAGGAGAGTCTATGTGCCAGCACTATATCCTAACTTACAAAGGACTGTTCTTTAAACTCATAGTGCACATTAGAAATGTACCCGGATCCTGCACAAGGACTAGGAATAACTGAAGTCCCTAGGATATAATGGGATATAATAGTTGCACCAATGAGAACCAATACAGTTGCTGGAGGACCAATACAGTTGCAACATATCCGTAAACTGAAGGAGCAATGTAGGAGCGTAAACTAATGCTCTGCCATGGCATTAGTCCTGATTTTATTACTTTAATCAATTGGGAGTGGTTAATTGCCATACACTGGGGTTCCATAGTAGTGCTTAGTGGCAACAGTGTCAATAGTCTTATCCTTAATAGTGTTAATTGGCTTGTTTACATTCTGCTTTTTATCCCCACAGCCTGCAGGCACAAGCAGTCTCATCCTCCCCTCCTATCTCTTTCCCTCATGGTCCTCTCCTAATTTACTCTCAAGATTTCACATGCAATACTGACAATGTCTTTATCAATACCTAGGTTTCTCCTAGGAGCCCTAGAGAAGCAGAGCCATACCATCTGTTCCACTTGTCTAACCATAGTAGTTCCAGGGGAATATACAGATGCTTGTTTATCAAATTTTATGAGTACCTGTAAAACGAAAAGTTTTGTCTGGCTGGATTCCTTGTCTTCAGCTCCAAAGTTTTCCCCTACTAGCACTGAATAGCATAAATAGCTGATCTCAGAGATTAACACCTCCAGACACTGATAGTTTAGGAAGTTATTAAAGAAAGTAGGATTACACAGCTTTCAACCTCCTAGTGTGCACATTCAAGTCAAGAACAGCACTACCGGTCCCCACTACATATTAATTTTTCGTCTGGAAAATGTACTCAGCAGTAGCTCCCCATCCTGAAAGAAATGTTTATAATTTTCTGTTTTTGACAGGCAATAATTTCTCATTTTGTCTCATCATATCCACAGATGACATGATGATAATGAATCACATTATTTGCACTGCAATGACTTGACTAAGTAATGGAAACACAACTACCCTGAAGAAAGCTAAAAGCAGAGAGCTTCAGATGCTGTTAGGAAAAGAAACAGGCAATTTATTGGCATTTGGCAACTGAAGTCAGTTGAAAGGGAAATATGAAAGGAAAATTCCCCAAACCAAGGGCTAAATCCATTACTTAAATAAACACAGTAACTAAAAATTTAAATTTATGAAAAAGGAGGAGAAAATAGAGAAAGCAAAAACATAAAGCTGAACTGAATTCCTATGGAAATATTGAGAGCACTGGGAACCCACACCGACTTCAGCAAATCCAGTGAAAAAAAATCAGACTAATTCATCTTTATGTGAGAGAGGCTAAGTTGTTAGCATTTGTTCTCCTTTTTTATTTTATTTTATTTTTTTGTTTAATGAGAAAATGTACTGGAATAAAAGCATAGCATCAGAAGATTGAATTATTCAAGTAATAGTAGTAGTAGTGAACTTCTGAGCTGTCAGGCATAAACATAAGCCAAATAAGAAAGATTGGACATTCCCCTTTCTCAGAGCATGTCATTTTCCTCAAAGCCCAAATCCCAGCAGAGGATAGTACCATTCACTTGGAGCACAGTGAGGAGAAGCCTAGACCTTCATGAGTCTACAGCACTTCATTTACCAAAAGATAGCTCACATCTTCAAGCTACTAGGAACATGAATGCCAGCAGTGCTATTGCGCATGGGCTGAAGAAGAGAAAGGAGGGAGTTTAAACACCATGCAATCATGTAGCTACAGAATAAGGTAGGAAGCTCAGAGAGGTTCTAATCCAACCTGCTGCTGAAGGTAGGGTCAGTTACGAGATCAGTTGTTCAGGGCTCTACCGATCCGGTCTTCCAAACCTCAGAAGATGGACACTGTGCAATCTCACTGGTAAACTCATTCCAGTGCTTGGCAAGCTTTTATTCATACCCAGTTTGAACTCCTCTTCTTTCCATTTATCTGTTGTATCTTCTCCCATCATGCACTACTGTGAAGAGCCTGGCTGGGTCTCCCTCACACCATCCTTATAAGCACTAGTAGGCTGCAGCTAGGTCCCCCCAAAACTATCTTCAGGCTCAACAAGTCAGGCTCTCTACACAGGGCACGTGGTTCTGCCCCATCCATCCTGATGGCTTCCACTGAAATCACTCCAGTTTATCTACATCCATAACCTCTCTGTCTCAGGATTGCCTAGAACTGTATATGATATTCCAGATGTGGCCTAACAAGTGCCAAGTAAAATAGGATAAATCCTTCCTTTGATCTTGGCTGTGCTTCTCCTAATGTGACACAGGATTCTGTTGTCCTCCTCTGCTGCCAGGGCATGCTGCTGGCCTATGTTGAGCTTGCTGCCTACTGAACCCCACATATCCTTTTCAGCTGAGCTGATCCCTAGCCAGTCAGTCAGTCAGTCCCCAGCTTATGTCACTGCCAGCTGGTCTTCCTTCACAGAAGCCGGACATGGCATATGTCAAAATGTCTCTGTTGACACATTCCTCCCGCTTTTCTTGGGGATATTCAGCAACTCTTTTGAATTGCTGGCCTGTGCTAGACCATATCAACTTTGTCCCCCTACTTTATATTATCTTCAGACCTGATGAGAGTTCACTCCATCACCTTCTCCAGATGTGCTGGACAGGACAGAACCCTGCAGTATTTTAGTTGTTACAGGCCTCCAGGTGCAGTACAAGCTATTAACCACTACTCATTGAGATTTTTTTTTTGTTGCTCAGCTATTTGTTCACCCAAATACATAACATTCTGACTTGGATAAAAGATCACTGTGGAAAAAGAGTTAACAAGAAGCTGAATCCAGTGCGCTTTAGGAGTCAGGGGAACTTTATTGGCACCCATGTAAACCAAACAACGCTCACATAAACATGAACACAAACAGCCTCATTCTGTTCCCCTTCTCCCGCTCCTCTTCATAGCTGAAACAAAGACAGCTGATGATCATCACAGTTCTCATCACAGCTTAGATGACAACAGGCCTGAGTTTGTGTTCAGTGTCACTGAATCACCCAGCTCACCCAGCAATGGACCCACATTTTTATTGTTCCTTTGCAAGCAGACATTTGAGTTGAGTTGATTTTCCTGATTCCAACCCTACATGTCTCAGTAAAAGTTCTAAATATCTCAGGCTGTTACCTGTACTTATCCCTCTTGTATATTGCAGATGTAAGTGCAGCACTTTCATAGTTTCCGGCATTCAGAGAAAGACAGAGAGGGAAACAGAGAAGAGAGAGAGAGACAGACAGACAGCAAGAGACGGAAGGAAAAGGAAGAAGGAAGGAAGGAGGAAGGAAGGAAGGAAGGAAGGAAGGGAGGAGGGAGGGAGGGAGGGAGGGAGGGAGGGAGGGAGGGAGGGAGGGAGGGAGGGAGGAAGGAAGGAAGGAAGGAAGGAAGGAAGGAAGGAAGGAAGGAAGGAAGGAAGGAAGGAAGGAAGGAAGGACGGAAGGAAGGAAGGAAGGAAGGAAGGAAGGAAGGAAGGAAGGAAGGAAGGAAGGAAGGAAGGAAGGAAGGAAGGAAGGAAGGAAGGAAGGAAGGGAAGGAAGGAAGGAAGGGAAGGAAGGAAGGAAGGAATCATAGAATCATAGAATCATAGAATCATAGAATCATTAGAATGCCTAGGGTTGGAAGGGACCTCTAGAGATCATCTAGTCCAACCCCCCCTGCATACGCAGGGACACCTAGAGCACGTGGCACAGGACTGCATCCAAGCGGGTTTTGAAGATCTCCAGAGAAGGAGACTCTACAACCTCTCTGGGCAGCCTGTTCCAGTGCTCTGTCCCCTCACTGTTAAGAAATTTTTCCTTAAGTTCCTATGGAATTTTTGATGTTTCAGTTTCCGGCCATTTCCTCTAGTCCTATCAGTGGCCACCACTGAAAAGAGACCATCCCCGTCCTCTGCACTCCCTCCCTTGAGGTATTTATATACACTGATTAGATCCCCTCTCAGCCTTCTCTTCTCCAGGCTGAACAGGCCCAGCTCCCTCAGCCTCTCCTCATAGGGCAGATGTTCCAGGCCCCTGATCATCCTTGTAGCCCTGCGCTGGACTCTCTCCAGCAGCTCCACATCCCTCTTGTACTGTGGAGCCCAGAACTGGACACAATACTCCAGATGCGGCCTCACCAGGGCTGAGTAGAGGGGCAGGATCACCTCCCTCGACCTGCTGGAGATGCTCTTCTTAATGCAGCCCAGGATTCCATTGGCCTTCTTGGCCACGAGGGCACACTGCTGCCTCATGGTCAACTTATCATCCACCATGACACCCAGGTCTTTCTCTGCAGAGACTGCTCTCCACAAGGTCGGTCCCCAGCCTGTACTGGTGTCTGGGGTTATTCCTCCCCAGGTGCAGGACCTTGCACTTGGCCTTGTTGAATTTGCATGAGGTTTTTCACCGCCCAGTTGTCCAGTCTGTCCAGGTCCCTTGGATGGCAGCACAGCCCTCTGGGGTATCAGCTACTCCTCCCAGTTTCGTGTCATCAGCAAACTTGCTGAGGGAGAACTCCTGTGCCTTCATCCAGGTCATTGAGGAATAAATTGAACAGGACTGGACCAAGGACTGACCCCTGGGGGACCCCACTAGCCACAGGCCTCCAACTAGACTCTGCACCGCTGATCACCACTCTCTGGGCCCTGCCATCCAGCCAGTTCCTAATCCATCTCACTGTGCACTCATCTATCCCACACTTCCGGAGCTTGCCCAGGAGGATGTTGTGAGGGACGGTGTCAAAAGCCTTGGTGAAGTCGAGATAGACGACATCCACACGCTCTCCCCTCGTCTATCCAGCCGGTCATTTCATCATAGAAGGCTATCAGGTTAGTCAGGCAAGATTTCCCCTTGGTGAATCCATGCTGACTACTCTTGAGCACCTTCTTATCCTCCATGTGCCTGGAGACAACGGCCAGTATGAGCCGTTCCATTACTTTTCCCGGGGACGGAGGTGAGGCTGACTGGCCTGTAGTTGCCTGGGTCCTCCTTCTTGCCTTTTTTGAAGACTGGCGTGACATTGGCCTTCTTCCAGTCTTCCGGCACCTCCCCCGTTCTCCAGGATCTTCAAAGATGATGGAGAGCGGCTTAGCTATGGCATCTGCCAGCTCCCTTGCCAGCTTGCCTTCCAGACGTGCCTTAGCTTTCCTTGTCGCATCTCTGCACTCCTGACTACGTTCCTGTATTTCTCCCAGGGGACCTGTCCTTTTTTCCACATTCTGTATACCGCTGCCTTCTGCTTGAGCATTGCCACAGCTCCCGGCTCATCCACGCAGGTCGCCTGCCCCCTCTGCCTGCCTTCCTACACACAGGGATGCACTGTTGCTGGACGTGGAGGAAGTGCCGCTTGAAAACTAACCAGCTCTCTTGGGCCCCCCTTCCTTCTAGAGCACTAGCCCATGGGATTCTACCGAGGAGGTCTCTGAAGAGGCTAAAGTTGGCCCTCCTGAAGTCCATCGTCGCAAGGCTACTTACAGCCCTGCCTCCTCCTCGTTGAATCCTGAACTCCACCAACTCATGGTCACTGCAGCCGAGGCTACCCCCCACCTTAACATCTCCTACTAGGCCCTCCCTATTTGATAGCACGAGGTCCAGTAGCCCACCTCTCCTCGTCGGCTCCTCCACAACCTGCATCAAAAAGTTATCGTCGACGGTCTGCAGGAACCTGCAGGAAGGAAGGAAGGAAGGAAGGAAGGAAGGAAGGAAGGAAGGAAGGAAGGAAGGAAGGAAGGAAGGAAGGAAGGAAGGAAGGAAGGAAGGAAGGAAGGAAGGAAGGAAGGAAGGAAGGGAGGGAGGGAGGGAGGGAGGGAAAGAAAAGCTTGATCAATTGATCAGTTGTGAAGATGAGAAGGCAGAGAGATTGGAAGGGAACTTCAGGGATTGTTGCAGCATCCCCTAAGTAAGTAGTCTGTATTTGTTGACATTGTGTAATTGTGTACTGTAAAGTTCATTTTTAAAGGCAATTAAGAGAAGTTAATAAGTGTTGTGTATGCTTATACTAAAGGAAACCATTATTAATATGAATATTATCCATGCCATTGCTGCTGCGGGTGTCGCCTTTGCTGTGACCCAGGCCTGCAGCCATGGGGAGCTAGAGGATTGTGGCTGCGACCGCAAGATCCGAGGAGTCAGTGCCGAAGGTGATGGAGGGGATGACACAGGACAAGCTCCCCAGGGAACACCCTTGCCAGGACAAAACAGAGCTCACTTTTTCCCGCAACACCTCCTTCAGCTCCACTTCTGGGGCTTCTCCCCTGACCTCTCCTTCTTCATTGCCTAGCCTCTTTTCCCTCCACAGGTTTCCAGTGGTCAGGCTGCTCTGATAACCTGTCTTATGGGATTGCATTTTCTCAAGCCTTTGTAGACAATCCTGAAAGGAGCCGTGGCATCTCCTCCAGCCGGGCTCTCATGAACCTGCACAATAATGAAGCTGGGAGGAAGGTAAGGGCAAGGACAACAGCTGGTCAGCAAGCCCTGCTTCAGGAATTCCTGCCTGGTGGGTGGAGCTCAGTCCAATCCCCTTTCCCAGACTAGCAATTTGGGACAGCCCTGGACTCCTGAAGCAGTTCTGCGTCCTGCTGCTTCTCCCTCAGAGCCCATCACTGTGCCGTACTGTGCTGGAGCTTGTTCCTTACGTGCTTAGAGGTGTTTTTCAGTTTTCCTTGCCCTCCTCAGGGCAGATTCCTTTTCCTCACAGAGACCAGAACTGAATTACATTCTCTAGCCTTTTTCTCGAAAGGAATTCACTTTCCCATTCTGCTCTGTCTTGCTTCCCTATCTCATCAACCCCTCCTGAGCAAACAAATTATTCTCCATACATCCTGCTGTCTGAACTGATATGTTATCCTTCTTGTCTCAAAGGGGATCTATTTCCCCCCTATCCCACATGTCAAAGCAAGCTCCTACTTTTCCACTGCTTCAGAGATTTCTCTTACAGACCAAAACCAGTCTGTTTTCCACAGAGCGGGAAAAGAGATGTTTCACAATTATTGGATTTAGGTTAAAGAAACTCCCTTCTCTTCCCAGTGGTTGGTCCTGCCTCTCCAGCTGAGTGCTGGGATTTCTGTCTGAATCCTCACATAGATCCTATGGGAGGGGTGTGGAAAAACAGCTGCTCTGGGGCCCACAGATACGGGTCAGGCACAAAGGAAGGTCTCCAACGTTTGGTTGACTTTCCATCCTCTGCAGGCCATCCTGTCCCACATGAAGGTGGAGTGCAAGTGTCACGGTGTGTCAGGCTCCTGCGAAGTGCGCACCTGCTGGAAGGTCATGCCCCCCTTCCGTGAGGTGGGCAGTGTCCTCAAGGAAAAGTTTGAGGGCGCAACAGAGGTTCACCCCAAGTGGGTCGGTTCCCGCAAGCTGCTGGTGCCCAAGAGCTCTCGCTTCAAGCCCTACACAGTTCATGATCTGATCTACTTGTTGGCCAGCCCGGACTTCTGCGACTGGGACCCTCGGCATGGGGTTTTTGGCACCTCCGGCCGCCAGTGCAACCGGACATCCCCAGCGATGGATGGCTGTGAGCTGCTTTGCTGCGGGAGGGGTTTCCGCAGTGCCCACACTGAAGTGGTGGAGAGATGCGGCTGTAAGTTTCGCTGGTGCTGCTCGGTCACGTGCAAGCAGTGCCGGCACCTGGTGGAAGTGCACAGCTGCCGCTGAGCGTGAGCAGGCTGGTGTGGCAGGGGGGACACAGGGAACAGAGGGCTAGCACAGCAAAAAGGGACAAGCACATGGAGCAGATGGTGAGAGGACAGCCCACACAGAGACACACACTAAGGAAAGCAGAGAAAGCACTTCTGGGGAGATGTGGGGTGTTACTACACTTCAAAAAGCAGCCTGTGGCTCTGGGGAATATCCCAGAGTGTGTTCTTTGCCTGGCATGCTCTCTCCAAATTACTGCACTTTTTGTAGTTTGAATTCTTTTTCTGGACAGAGGATTACAGGATGCAAGTCCAATAAACCCTAGAACATCATAAATAAAACACCTGGAAAAAAAAAGTGTGTACATGAAGCTCCTTCCTAGTGCATTGCATTTGTATGTGGAGGCACTTGGCTCTGCTCTCTCTAGTTGGCTGGAAGGGGATGACATCATGCTGGGTTGAAACCCTTGGTCTGGGGCTATGTGGGGTCCAATAAGTGATAAACACTGGGGAACTGAGGAGGGTGGATGCGGGGAGGAGGGCACCACAGATGTGAGAATGGTTTTTAGAGGATGAAATAGAGTAGCACTGGCAAAGAGAACAGAGCAATTTAATTTTGTGGGTTAAATGAACTTTTTAGAAAACATGACTCAGCTGTAGCAATGATCTCAGTTGGCACAGGCCTGCAGAACTGTAAAAACAAAAAAGATGGCTGGGCAATTCAGACAAGGACATGTGGGCCTGTGGCTCTAGGTCCATTTCTCCAAGGCAGATGCCTTCTCCAGTGCTTTTCAGTTCCTGTGGTTGGAGATAATTTTCTCAGAAGAAGTTTTAGCAGGCACCACAGGGAAATGATGTTGAATGAAACTTCTGTTGAAAGGCCGTGCTGCTGACAAGGAAACTGAGCAGGTGTTCAGATGAGATCTGGTCATGGGGAGCTCACCAGACAGCAGTCTGGGAAGAGCTGTCTAGGTTCTCCACATCGCCACAGCTCTCAAGGGCCTGTTCTGGATCCCTGCGCCTTCTGCATGACTGTCACTATTGCACTTAATCCCTCATGAGACTGAGGAACCAGCGGTGCCACAGCAGTACCTCTTCCTTTCCTTCCTCCTCACTCAGCACCTGGTAGGTCTTGTTCTGGGAACAGGCAACACGAGACACCCTTCGGTTTTTGCAATTCAACAAGGCCAAGTGCAAGGTCCTGCACCTGGGGAGGAATAACCCCAGACACCAGTACAGGCTGGGGACCGACCTTGTGGAGAGCAGCTCTGCAGAGAAAGACCTGGGTGTCATGGTGGATGATAAGTTGACCATGAGGCAGCAGTGTGCCCTCGTGGCCAAGAAGGCCAATGGAATCCTGGGCTGCATTAAGAAGAGCATCTCCAGCAGGTCGAGAGAGGTGATCCTGCCCCTCTACTCAGCCCTGGTGAGGCCGCATCTGGAGTATTGTGTCCAGTTCTGGGCTCCACAGTACAAGAGGGATGTGGAGCTGCTGGAGAGAGTCCAGCGCAGGGCTACAAGGATGATCAGGGGCCTGGAACATCTGCCCTATGAGGAGAGGCTGAGGGAGCTGGGCCTGTTCAGCCTGGAGAAGAGAAGGCTGAGAGGGGATCTAATCAGTGTATATAAATACCTCAAGGGAGGGAGTGCAGAGGACGGGGATGGTCTCTTTTCAGTGGTGGCCACTGATAGGACTAGAGGAAATGGCCGGAAACTGAAACATCAAAAATTCCATAGGAACTTAAGGAAAAATTTCTTAACAGTGAGTGTGACAGAGCACTGGAACAGGCTGCCCAGAGAGGTTGTAGAGTCTCCTTCTCTGGAGATCTTCAAAACCCGCTTGGACGCAGTCCTGTGCCACGTGCTCTAGGTGTCCTTGCGTATGCAGGGGGGTTGGACTAGATGATCTCTAGAGGTCCCTTCCAACCCTAGGCATTCTATGATTCTATGATTCTATGATATTATAATGATTTAGGGTAATATAACATTTCTGTTTGGAAAAGAGAAAATTATGATTTAAAATTAGAAATATTTGGATTTTTTATAATTGTTTTATTAGTCACTTGCAAAATAATAATGTAGTTTTCCTAGTTATGCTCTCATACACATGATATAAATTTTCCATTAATGTTAATGACAGATCTTGTTAGCTTATCAGAATTAGATTAAAGCATTAATCAAATATGAGTTAAAAAACGCTCAGTGAATGAATGAATAGACTAGGTAAAGTAAAAGGTCATATCTACTATGTTGATTTCTTGGAGAGGTTCCCGGACAATATTTATTAACATCTCAAAGTCCTGTTACACATGTGGGTGAAAAAGAATTATGAATATGGATAATGGGATGAAGTTAGTCTGCTTCTATTTCTATGTCCTGTAACTGAATATGCAGCATTCATTTCAACAGTAAAGAACTTAAAACTTCTGTCTCAATTTCTGATGCAATAAACTTGTAAACTCCTGGAACAATTTCAGTTTGTTCTTCTGGACAAATTTAACAAAGTATCTAGTGTTTAATTGTTCCTTTGTAACCAGAATGTCAAGAACATGGACCCAGAATTGATAATATTGCATAGGCTTAATGATGTAAGTGAATAAAATTGGAGGTCATTTTCCACTTTTTTTTTATATCAATCTGTTTAGCCCTATTAAGTTCAATGCAGCAGAAGCTCTTAGTAAGTCTGTAAAGCTTCCACTTCCCATTGATTTACCAAAGTGCCTCCCTCTTAAAAAAGTCACCTGTCACACATTTTATATGCATATATATTAAAGGAATCTCAAGATGACTAGAGTAGAGTGGAAGTGCTTACGTAGAAAGAGATATTTCCCATTCTAAATTTGCTATGCTGATTTGTGGATCACAAGTCTATATGAAAGATAAAGCAGACAGAAAAATAATGGTTTATGAAATGTTACTCAAACCCTGCTATGTGAAATATAGTCTGACAGATGTTGAAACTGGAATTCACAAGTCCTTTATGTGTCTTTCTATCTATCTACCCACCTATCTGCAGTACTTACTGAAGTGCAAAATTTCCAAAGCAAGTATATTCACCAAAAGTTCCACAGGAACTTAAGAAAAAATTTCTTAATGGTGAGGGTGACAGAGCACTGGAACAGGCTGCCCAGAGAGGTTGTGGAATCTCCTTCTCTGGAGATCTTCCAAACCCGCTTGGACGCAGTCCTGTGCCACGTGCTCTAGGTGACCCTGTGTGTGCAGGGGGGTTGGACTAGATGATCTCTAGAGGTCCGTTCCAAGCTTAACGATTTTATGATTCTATGATTCGATATTCAAATAAACTTTTTTTTTTTTTCAATCTTACCCAAGTATTTAGACTGACAAAAGCAGCGGCTATATCAGACAAAGGAGAACACAGACTGACTCCCAGCTTTGGAGATAATATCCCCCATTTCTGCTTCTGGAAAGAACTAAGGTAAAAGGGGGAGTTTGACAGTGACAGAGTGATCAAAGGTTTAAAGTTTAAGAACATTTACAAGGTTTAAGGTTTAAGAACATTTACAAAAAGCAATTCCTTACAGCAGTCCCCCAATCCAGTTATGCATGTCCCTAGTCATAGTAGATAAGGTAAATAGGCAGACACAAATTATGACTTCTAACAGAGAGCCTAATCTAAACTAGGGCAGCCTTAAAAAGCCTTAATGGCAGCAGATCAGCCCCTGATATTGCCGGAGTTGTATACCACTGGCATCTGTATTTATAAATACAAATGACTTATTGTGAAATGTTTCAGTTTGAAAGCCGTAGTGGTAGTGGAGGGGAGGGGAAGGAGATACCAAATCGGTATCGGATTCATGAACAGTCTGTGGACCGTAGGTCCGATCGCCTCCCCACAAACAAGTAGTCAAGTTCACAAACAGCATGATTTATTCAAATGCAACATTTACAAAGCAGGTTTTGGATCTCAGTACAGGAAATTCTCTACGAGAGCGTGAGGTTTTTAGCTAGCTCTGATGTACAAATGTGCAATCATCACTCACCCCAGAAGATAGGAGAGGGCTCTCAGTCTTGAGTCTCCTCAGGCAGCGTCCTGACGCAAGGGGAGGAAAGGGGGATCAGCACATCAACTGATCCAGAATTTACGATGGAATCTTCCCTCTCTCTTCTTAGTCTCCTCAGACAGCATTCCAGCCTGAGGGGAGGAAAGGGGGATCAGCCCGTCGACTGACCCAAGAATTACGATGGATTCTTCCCTTCTCCTTTTCATCCTTAGTTCACCTTTTATACTTTTCTTTACATTCAGGTGGAGCTTGAGTGACTAGAGTCATACTTAATATTGTTATTGATTGGTGAAAAAGTTTCTCGCTTTCATTTAAAGGTACAGTCAACCGAAAATCTAGAGCGCATGCTCAGTGAGGGGTGGTCGTACCTCGGAGGTGGGTAACTTTTGGGATAGAGGTGTGTTTTGACATTATAATGAGCAAAGTTCAAGCAAAATTCATCCGAAAGCAGTGATTTGCCACCTTGACTGGCTCAGCACCGGACATGTTATCGTATATCTCCCATTAGACAGCCACTGTGCGCCTTATCAGTAGCCCAGCACAGAGAGTGCAACAGAGTTTGGCCGCGGTGCCTTCACCCTGCTCCATCCTCCGTTACTCCCCTTTGCAGCTGTGAGGAGGGCAGGTTGTGCTGCCCAGGGAACCGTGGAGGAGCAGAGTCCGTGCGCACCAACCATCCTGGAAGTGGCAGCTGTGTAGCACCCCAGGCAGGCCTCTGTAATGCCAAAACTTCTGTTAGGCCCTAGATATCCTCTCAGTTCCTGCTTTCAAATCATTTTTCCACACTTATCTATAATATCATCACTTATATGTCTCAGAAAAGAAAATGCCCATGCATGCATATTTTAATAATTATATTTATGTCCTGTGAAAAATACCTATATTACTATAAATTTCCACTGCCTCTATTGTTTCTGGTCACTTCTGCTTTGAGTGGAAGTAATGGCCTCTTGTCTTCACAGACTTGAGTATACCTCTGCCACTCACAGCGCTGTGGGAAATGAAAACTGCTTGTTTAATTTAAAACCTCTGTTTTTCACCATCCTTATCTCACATTGCATAGGTTTATGTCTGCTTATTCTCTTTAAGTGATGTGATGAAAACAGATTTAAAATGACACCAGCTCAAATTTTAAATATATATTTTTTTTCTTTCTAGTGGAAATACAAGAGAAAAGAGCTAGAAAGAAATATGAGGAAGTGTAAGCAATTTGAAACCATTAATTACAAAGGCCTTATTATTATCACCAAACCAACCTTACAAAAACTCTGTAACCTAGATTAACCAAACTGGGAAATCCTTTCAAGCAGACAGCGATCCACATAAGACCATAGTCTGTTCTATATTATTTAATATGCTAACTCTTAACACAAAAATAGTGTTGATGATTGCAAACAATTTGTGGACTAGGTTAAGGCAGAAGATTGGATGTGTCAAAATCTGTGGTGGAAGTGCCTTTCTAGATAAACAAGTGACCTTCCACATGACCACTAGCTTTGTCTAATTTCTTGTGAAGTAATATGGATAAACACTATTTTTGTGAGCTGTGAAAACTAAGTTAGCTGGTGACATGAATGTGTTCACATCCTACTGAGGAGACCATGTATTGCAAATATTGCAAGAGGATGTGTCTAGGTAGCAGAACAGACTTTACATTCTGCAGCAGCCGTGCCGTGGATCCAATGGACTCTTCTGCAATAAGGAGTGGGTTGCATAGTTATTAACCAAGGTACAGCAGAGAAGACAGGCAAAGCTGGACCTCAGATGCACTGGGAAAACAGGGTCAGATGAAGAACAATGGAGGTTTTTTATTCAAGGAACCACTGAAAACAGCTTGTTTAGAATGCAGGACTGAAAAACGAGCCACCTTGAAAGGCCTAGTTGATTTATTTTTAAATATTTACTTTAAACTTTCATGAAAAAAGATTTCAGATTTCAGGATTTAGAGGTGTACCATGCTCTAAAGCATCCCCTTTTTTCTAATAACATGACTTTAAAGACTGTAAGCCTTCAGTGTTGCATTCTAGCACAGCACTGCACCATCAATCACCTTGTCATGCAGGAAGGTTAGAGTAGAAAAACACATATAAATACATAGATCCACCACTCACCTACCCAAACTCACATATTGCTCTTTAAAACTCTAATTTACTTAGGCCAGTGATATACTGACAAAGCACACTTAACACCTAACAGCTGAGTTGCAACAGCAAAGTGCAGTGAATAACAAATAAAAAAACAGCACACTCATCTCTAGCAGTGATGACAGAAGATCTCCTGGCATTAAACAACAACTTTGATCAGTCTTATTGTCCTTAACCAGGAGATGTAACGCTGAAGGAATTGCTCACTCTTCTTTCTTCCTTTGTTTCCATTTTTGTAGGATCTGTAGGCACTTTTTATGCTTTCTTGTTATCCTTTTCATACATATTTTTTTTCTGTGTACATATTTTGGATGAAGCCTTCCTTCTCAGGGCAGATACAAACCATCTCATCTCTGCTGGTTTCTGGGCTAAATAATGGCCAACAGTCCTTTTTAATTACTAATGTAGATGTAGTTGTGACTGACCAATAACCTCTCAGTGGGAGAAGGTTCAGAGGTTGGGGTGACTTACCCATCAAATCCCCATGAATTTCAGGAATAGTGTAGAATGTGGCACAGAAAACTGGCTTTATCTCAACCCAAAGGGGGCTGGAGGGTTACATATGTATTATATAAACAGCAACAGCCAATAATTGGACTAGGTATAAATGCATCTCTCTGAGACAGCCAAACCAATATGCAGGAGGTATAAAAAACTGAACAACTACCAATAGAATTTGGAAGAGAGCAAGGGGCTTGAGATAGCTTCAGCCATTTCTCAGTGGATGGGAATGCCCAGCATTGTGATCGTGAGCATATTATAGAGACCAATAATGGGAATAACACTGGTATTGTGTTTGAACTCTATATTGCAATTGCTATATTTTGCTAAGTGAAAAACACTTGTATCCCTCTGCTATATCAAAAATTCCTTTTAACAATAAATATATGTTCAAAGTAAAACATTTTACTGTCTAAAAGAACTTGGTTGGACTCTGACAATAGCTGATGACACACATCTGTATTCAAATAGTTATTCCTCAGGTAATGTCTTTGCTACAGTTCTGGTCTCCTGTATTACCTTATGTTTACTCAAAAAATCAGTTTAGTATTATTCCTTCTTCTGTTTAAAACTTGCTTTTTATCTTGAAATCCTGATGTTGTTCTAGTTCTCTAGTTCTTTTTTTCTTCTTTTTAATTTATTTTGACTTTCTGGCATATTTTGGCATTTAGTTCATTTAGTCACCTTAACCCTTCATATAGTTTCATCTGGTTTGGTATGTTCTGATGTTCTGACTTTAGGTTTAGTTTGTTTTGGTCAGTTGAATAGCTTCTTGTGTCTATTCCAAGATGTCTAGACTAATTCTTTTAAGCAGGATTATCATCATTTCCCTCCTTCCTTCTTCCTCCCTCCCTCCCTCCCTCCCTCCCTCCCTCCCTTCCTTCCTTCCTTCCTTCCTTCCTTCCTTCCTTCCTTCCTTCCTTCCTTCCTTCCTTCCTTCCTTCCTTCCTTCCTCCCTCCCTCCCTTCCTCCCTCCCTCCCTCCCTTCCTCCCTCCCTTCATCCCATGGTTTGTCCTCTCCTTTCTTTATTTCCTTCAAATGGATTTAGATCATCTGAGAATTGCTAGATTATGGCAACACTTAACAACTGAATGCTTTACTTTTCCAAAGACGGTATAATATTCAGCACTCCTTATTTACATGAGTTGCTTTTACTATTAGTGTTAATACAAACATCTCATTGAGGATTTTAACTGCAAATACACCAGATTTGCACTTTTGTAGTACAACACAGTGTGGGAGAATACCTCGCTAATGGAGGTTTTCCAGTGGAGGATGGGCACGAGGAGTGGAATTAGGGCAAAGAGGACAGGGTTACTGTAGGTCATGAGCTGGAGAAAAGAGGAAGTAGGAAGGAATGAAACGGAAAGCAAGTTTGGCCATGCGGAGCAGGATGGAGGTGCGGCTTATGTACGGGCCAATCAAATAAACGCGTGATCGGCTAGCAACAACCAATCTCGTGCATTGCATTGCACGAGGACAGCTGTGTGTAACCAATCACAATGTAACTATGCGCGTAGCTAGGCAATGTTGAAAAAAGGTACTGGATAAATAGAGCCCCGAGATGCAAATAAAGTGATTTCTGTTTGACTCATATTGAAGTATTCTGGAGTTGTGTCTGGCTTCTCGCAACATAGGTTTTGGATAAATCTTCTTCTCCATTAAGCCTAGAGGGTGTATTCATGTTTATATTCATGGCCTTCAAAAGTTTGGATTTTGCTTCCATCTTACACTTATTCACAGAATAACATAATAGTTGAGATTGGAAGGGACCTCTAGAGATCATCTAGTCCAACCCCCCTGCTGAAGCAGGGACACCTAGAGCACATGGCATAGGGTGGCATCCAGGTGAGTTTGGAAGATCTCCAGAGAAGGAGACTCTACAACCTCCCTGGGAGCCTGTTCCAGGGCACTGACACCCTTAGTGTCAAGAAGTTCTTCCTCATATGGAGGTGGAACTCCCTGTGTTTAAACATCTATCCATTACCCCTTGTCCTGTCACTGGCCATCACGGAAAAAAGTTTGGCCCCATTCTCCCTACATTCACCCCTCAGGTACTTGTAAATATTAATCAGATTCCCTCTCAGTCTTCTCTAGGCCCAATTTGCTTAGTCTTTCCTCATAACAACAGATGCTCCAATCCCTTAATCATCTTTGTGACACTGGATCCTCTCCAGAAGCTCCACATCCCTCTTGTACTAGGGACCCCAGAACTGCACACAATACTCCAGGTGAGGTCTCACCAGAGCTAAGGAGAGGGGGAGGATCACCTCCCTCGGCCTGCTGGCAACACCCCTCCTGATGCAGGCCAGGATCCCATTGGCCTTCTTGACTGTAAAGGGCACATTGTTGCCTCATGGTTAACTTGTCAACCAGGACTCCCAAGTCCCTCTCCATGTAGCTGTTTCCAGCAGGTCAACTCCTAATCTGTACTGGTGTCCGGTGTTATTCCTCCCCAGATGCAGGACCCTGCACTTGTCCTTGTTGAACCTCATGAGGTTCCTCTCTGCTCAACTCTCCAACCTGTTTAGGTCCCTCTGAATGGCAGCGCAGCTCTTGGGAGTATAGGCCACTCCTCCCAGTTTGGTATAATCTTCAAACTTCCTGAGGGTGTAGTCTGCCTCCTTGTCCAAATCACTGATGGACAAGTTAAACAGTATCAGGCCCAGTACAGAGGAACACCACTGGCCACAGGTCTCCAACTAGATTCAGACCCATTTATCACCACTCTCTGAGCAGTGCCATCCAGCCAGTTCTCAATCCACCTCACCGTCCATTTGTCCAATCCACACTTCCAGAGCTTTCCTATGAGGATGCTATAGGAGACGGTGTCAAAAGCCTTGCTGAAGTCAAGGTAGGCAGCATCCACTGCTCTCCCACCATCACTTCAGCCAGTCATCCCATCATAGAGGGCTATCGGTTTGGTCAAACACAACTTCCCCTTGGTGAATCCATGCTGACTACTCTTGATCACCTTCTTCACATGCCTAGAGATGGTCTCTAGGATGAGCTGCTCCATTGAGGTTGACCAGCCCGTAGTTTCCTGGCTTTTCCCTCTTGCCCTTTTTGAAGACCAGAGTGATGTTGGTTTCTTCCAGTCCTCTGGAACCTCCCCGTCTCTCCATGACCTCTCAAAGATGATGGAGAGTGGCTGAGCAATAACCCCCACCAGGTCCCTCAGCACTCTTGGATGCATCCCATCCAGACCCATAGATTTATGGGTGTCCAGTTTGCCTAAATAATCCCTGACCCAATCCTCCTCGACCAGTGGGAAGTCTTCCTCTCTCCTGGTTCTCCTGGGTCTGGTATTCAATACTACAATATTTGAAAAAGGAGAAGTATCTAAAATATGACTTCACAGATTAAACAGAGGCATTTCCTATGCTATCCTGACTTACTTAATAGGTATGCTGAAAGATTTATTGTTCTGTCTGGAAGTATTAGTGTATTCATTTCATGATCCTCATTTCTTTTTGCACATAGATTTTCAGTCAAAAAGAGACATTTATCATAATCCAGGATGTCCTTTATAATATACACCATAGATTGTTATTGACTATGTCCAACAGCAAGTCTGCAGTCCTTTCTTCATTGCATGTGTGAAACCATGACTTATTAAGTCATTTTGCCTCTGGTCTTTTGTTTTGTTAAAATCAATCTTTTCTTTCCCTTTTTTTGTCTATTTTTTTTTCAAAATATTCATTAGTTAGCATCTTTCCTCCTCCCAACTTTTCTTTAAGTCAGCAAAACATTTTGCACATGGACAACATCCTTGTCTGAACAACCAGAATGCTTTCAACTTCTACACCAAAACAGACACTACTCCAGTAAACACAATGCAGCTATGAACATTTTCAAAAACTGTAAATAATTTTTAAAAGCTTTTAAAATGCATCATTTCAAATTCTGTCAGGACTTAAATTGTACATAATTACACTAGCCCATTTGAATATTAATGATATGCTAACATTACTACTTTTATATATATATATATATAACTCTGCAAGAGAAGGCTGTGGATACTCTCAGATATAGTAGGCTGGAAGTTTTTTGGAGCCACTCCAATTGTTGAACTTATAAGATTTACTGAATAATTTAGAACTTATTAATTAGCACAGATTCACCTTACACTGCATCACATTCTATACTGGAGGTCAGTGAAGGATATAGTGTCCTGAAATACTAGTATCCTGAAATATTTTGTTCTAAAATTTGCACAGAATTTAAGAAATTTGTGCAAATGATGCATTGAAAAAAATCTCCAGGATAAAAATTTGGGAATCATAAATGGAGACAAATTATTCAAAACATATGGCAATGAAATGGGTATTCTGTCTTGTATGTAACTGAACAAAAAACATGGTTAATTTGCATCTTGTATTCCCTCTGCTGCTACCAAACTCAAAAGATTATTCGTCAACTCTCTGTTATCTGTTTATTTATTTATTTATTTTTAGTCCAGAGTAATAAGCTCTGATTGTTGTTATTTTGCCACCATGAAATTCTGAATGACATATTGGAACAAAGTTATAGTCTCAAAAAAAAATGTTATCCTCTTTATAATTCTCTTCTTTTGCTGTTGCGTCATTTCTTTTTCTTCTTATTGGTTTTTCTTTTTACGCTTCTATCTTGTTTTGAATGCATGCTTGAAGAGTGAGAACTTTAATCAAATCTTTATTCTAAGACAAGGCAGACCCCATCCGCAGCCAGCAGAAGGGCTTACGCTGAGTCTCGCTGAACATTGTGTTACGCTGTTGACTGCTGCACATAGGATTGCTCCTCAGGATTAGTTTTGGGAAGGGTTGCCATGCATGCCTTGAGTTTCCCTCATTCCCCAGGCATTTTATGTTCCAGCAACTATGTGGCAAAAAGCACTGGGGAAGTGCAAGTTGCTCTTTGAAAACAACCTTAAAGGACTTTACAGAGTTGAAGTGCTACACTTGTACCTGCTCTGCCCAGACAGAGTGTCTCCAGACGTCTCATCTCCCCTGCTACAGCTGAGCACCTGAGCCATTATACTCCAGAGAAAAGTCTTTCAGCCTGCAGCACTTTAATGGAGTTAGGTCTCTAGCTTACATAAAAGCAGAAAGGTACACAGACATTTACATAGCCAGACATCTGGCATTTCAGAGAGAGAGCTCTTACACACCTAGAAATTGGAGATAAAGACCTTGAAGTGTCTCTAACAGTCAAAAAGTATTGGGCTGTTCTATTCCAGGAAAAGGATGAATATATCAGTATTGCAGAGGTTACTCCATAAGCTCTGCTTGCCATGGCAGAATGGCTGACCCCCAGCCTCCTGTGACTTTATGAATTTATTTTGACTGTAATTAGCATATAGCTTGTACAGATATTTTCTTTCTTCCATTGCCACAAAATCACTTTTATGCATATGAAGGGCCTGAGACATCAAGCTTTCTTCCCTCAGTGGATATGGCTGCAAGCATAAGATTTCTTTTATTTATTCATTCATTAATAATATAATAGCATGATAGATAGAAGATATGAAAAGATATTAATCAGTTTTCTGAACAGATTCTAGGTCTTTCAGCAGCACATTATAAATTATAAAACACCAAACATTAATTTAATGTTTGTTCATTCACAAAATAATGTTGTACACTGACATTTTTTCTCTGAGGGCAGGTCACTATTTTATCCTTTCTTTATTGCTGAGTACATTTCTGGTCTTCTTATCATCAGACTTAGCCATTTAATCATAGCTACTTTGATTTGAGATTGAGATTTGAGACAAACATTTTCTTTGTATTTATTCTAATACCTTACAAATTAACTATTCTCTCATCAGGTTTGTATAGCACAGCACTGCAAGGATACCAGTACTGCATTACCTATGACAAACTGAAACAATGTCTCTTTTCTCTTTCAGAAAACAATAGCTTTCTACCTATTCTGCCCTAATTCTACCTTTCTGCTCTATTGTTGGAAGAATCTAATCAAAGGAATCACCACAAACAGAATCTGTTTCTTAAAGCTTTAGGAATCATCTGTTTGTTATTATTACACCTAATGTCTGCAATGTAGTGGGACATACTGAGAAGGAATATATCAAATAAAACCTTACAGCTTATCCACACAAAGAGGAAATAATGACAAATGCTGAATTTGATATAAATATTGTTGAAAAGTATTGGAAAGAAAAATTGTGAGGACATAGTTTCAGTCTGTCACAATTATGGTCATACCCAAGATATTTTTTGAGCAGAAACAGCACATCAATGGGAGCACAGACCTCTTCCTGGCAGCATCTCTTAGTTATTTATGTCACACACACAACATTTGCAGCACACTGATTCCATGGACAAACAGCCACACTGCATGGCAACCTGGGCTACTCACCTAGATCATCTGAGTTCAGAAATGTCCAGACATATCATAAGCATCACAATGCAAGCAAACTTACGGATGGTGTTTTATTTCACTCCGTAGAAAATTAGTGTGATGTCAAGGTTTGCTGAACCCTGTTTTGTATTTCAACCACAGAAATAAATGGACACCAGAAATACAGGCAGTATTTTAGAATCGGTATTTCAGTATCAGCTTCACCAGAACTGTGTAAAGACAGAAATCACCTCAATAATCCTCTCTGCTAAGGATCCTTTTCACAGACCAAGGGACAATGCTAGATGTTTTTCAGTCACACAGGACTCACAGCAATTTCTCTGTCTCCCATGACCCTGGCTACTGTTTTCCCATGGATCACCATTCACTCCTCTCTCCCTGCTAAAAAAAAATAAAATAAAATAACAAAGTATTTGACTATATAGAGCTTAGGCATTCTATTTAATACAAGGGGCCCTTTCTACCTGCTTCTTTATTTATGGTGTGTTAATTCATTAAGAATTTTAGAAGTTTATTGCAGATGCAGTGTGTACAGCTCAGCTACTGCAGAATCAGGGCAGTCAGCAGATTTTCTTGGTCTTTCTGACATAGGATCTCTTCCAATTATCCTTTGCCATTGTTTATGTTTCCATTATCCTTGCAGTATCTGAAAGCACCATCAGACATGAGTTTAAACTTGCATCGAGATAATTAATGGTGCTGTTGAGCTATATCAGCCATAATGTCAATCTTGGTGAGACTGATCAGAAATGGCAGGGTATTGCATGAACTGTTTTCCAAACATTTTGTAAACCATTTGAAGATGTTCTTCATTAATATTTACAGTAATTGTTAATAAGTGTAAAAGTAAAATAGAATGTTTTCCAAAAGGTTTGATATACTTTCAAAGGCAGATTTTAAACAAAATGGGATTTTGACTTATGCCTCCAATGACATCGCCCTACACAGGATATAAATCATTTGCATCAGACTATATGATGGAGAAGTGCAGGAGTCCAATTTGGTATATGTCGGTTGTTGTCCATCTGTGGTACTCTGGGTAATTTCTCTGCTCTGAATCTTGATAAGGTAAAGGAATAACAGGGACAATAAACTTTCTAGGGCTGTCCCAAGCAGTCTAAGTCATCTGGTCATTTCCACTAAGTTTCTACCATTGTTTGCACTTAGATTATTTTCTTCCTGATTGTGGAGGACAAATAAAATGGTAGAAATAGAACACTACTATTATTAATAGAACAGTGAATATATATTGTAACCATACAGCTTATGCAGTTTTCTACCTTTCTGTCTTGTTTTACAATTGATTGCTATTTGTTTACCTTTTCTCCACTTGTTTTTCATTTTTAGTTGTTGATTTTACTTCACAATAAGCCAGGCTGAGTGTTTAGATGAACTTCATTCCTTTATCCTTCCATTCTAGATTCTAGAGTTCTCCATTTCTTCTCTCCAAGAGATTCCAGATCCTATTCACATTTTTCTGTCCACAATTTCTTAAAGTCAGTTTGTCTTGTCTGTAAATTTTCTGAGCTTTGGGAAATAAGCTCTTCTGCAGCACCACATATAAATTGTTATTTTGTACAGTATTTTCTTGCATCAAATATTACCAATGTTACCAAGGTAGCTCTGTTACAATGATAAACTAATCTTTCTCCTTTGAAGATCTTTTGTCTGCTGCATAATCTTTGCTTTTCATCACTCACGAGAAAAACAGTGCCAAAAGATGAAACAACATATTATTTTTGAATATCAAGGAAGCATATGACACATTGCAAATAGCAAATACATGTAGAAAAAACAGGATGCACGAGAAGAAGTTTCCATTATTCACAACAAACAGATACAGGCTTTGACAAGTGCTACTACAAGAAGAAAAAGGAATGCAGTGAGAAATGGTAATCAGTTCCACATTTCAGAAGAGCTGCTTTCAGGTAGGCATGTAGTGCTGTGGGTTCCTAAGGTCTGCTAACCCGTTCAAAGCACAGAATAGCAGTCATGATGCATTTTGCAGGGACCATTCAGCATTTTTTTTAATTGTAGAGGAAAAACCTAAAGACCAAAAGCCACCTTTTTTCTTTTTTTCTTTTTTTTTTTTTTTTGAAATAAGTGTCTTGACAATGACCCTGGCAGCCTGCAGTTTTCTCTCTCTGCACATCAAGTTCATAAAATGTTGTTTGGACCTGGGATTTAATATTACCACCATGCAATACAAGCAGCAGAATCTGTAATTCTAGTAAAACGTTCTGTTGCATTGACAAATAATGAATAGATTTTGCAAGGCTACTAGTAAGTTTTGCATGATCTTATTCTTCCTTACTATCTGGATACTGCTGCTTAAACATTACACATTGAACATTTACACATCAGTGGCATCTAAATACCACCATCATGACTGAGTTCTCCCAGCATAGTCAGTGCTGAGTTTAAAATGGCTTAAAGCAGCCTAGTGGCATATGACTGACCGTGACCCGTGTGTTGGCTTTGTCGCACTATTTAAGAAGAGCTAGTGAGAGATGCCAACATCAGGGCTATGTAGTAATATAATTAATCACATTCTGTACATATACTTATGAGATGCTACATCTATGGCTTTCTCCTAACTTAAAGACTGCAGTAAGGTTTAACAAAAAGCAAGTAATGAAATATTTAGAGAATCAAGATTATGAAGAGGACTATTTGTGTTATAATTTGTCTTTAAGTATTATCTTACTGCTTTTATTCATATACATATATATGAGAATATGTAAACATAGTGATATTCCTCAGTCACTAGAAAATTTTGCAGTAAGAACTTTAGATCTAGGTGAATGTTTCATATAGTGCATGACAATCTCTATGTACTGCTTCACACAATTTGCTGATTACATTTAGGATTTATCCATGTTTCTATCTTACGTTAACTTGTCACTGCTATTTGGTATTTTAAACTTTAAGGTAAGTCACACTATTCTTTATTTCAGGTTTCCTACAACACACACATAGACAAATATATTTACTTTTACCACAGTTATGAATATTCTTATTTGAAATCTTTTAAAAATAACTTGAAAATGAAAGGTACAAAGATCACAGTAAGACTTTCAAAAGTCAAAAAAGGCAGCTGAATTGGTGTGAATGAGAATTTTAAAAAAACCTACTGAAATTTAAAAAAGACTAAACAGAAACCAAATGTCATAAATCTGAGAAAGAGAGGACCAAAAATCAATGCCCAAAACCTAAAATGATATGATAAAGACGTCCTCAGAATGCACTCTCAATAAAAAAGTGAACATCTGAGCTTTTATATCTATTGCTTTTTCATTCAGTCTCTAAAAATTATCTTCACAGATAAATCTGACAATAAACCATCTCTGTTGTTTGATCTTAATATCTTTGGTCTCACAAAGATCCTGACTAAAAGCAAAGGATACTCTTCGTATTCCATGGCTATTTTCAGTTTGCCAGCTTTGGTAAGATCTCGGGCATAATTTAGAGCACAAATCTGGCTTCATAATGTAGCAAACTTTTTTGTGTGCGTATGTGAAGGCTTTCACTGCCTTTTTGTTTTCTTCATTCCTGTTCCTGTCTTTTTGTCTTTGATAAAGTCAGTTTAGTGAAACAAGACTATCTTTATCACAGTGCTGCTGTGAGCCACAGGCGAAGAACAGGCAAAACGCAGTCTCTTAAATGTCCTGATGTTTCTACAAGTTTGGAGGGTCTTAGAGTAGCAGATCAGACTGCCTGTTGTGCATGCTGTTCTTTTTTCCAACCTTTTGTGTAATTTGTCTTGTTTCATCTTGAATGAAGGAAGATCTGAATTCTGCAAAGACAGCAATAAAAACAGCTTTTGACCTACTCTGTGAACCACTGGGTAGAGAGGATTCTGCCTCAGGGCAGCAACTAGATGACCTTTCCAGACCTATATTCTAAGATGTTCTACTAAAACATTTTCTCATTTTCACAAAAAAAGGAAATTATTACCATCTTTATTACCACCTAAAAGACTATCAAATGGGAATCTTTCTTTAGAAAAGCTCTCTATGGCTAAAGGAAAAAAGAAATAAGAGATATTGTTGAAATGAGAGCCTTACTGAACAGTATATATTTTAAAAACTTGAAAAAGACCTTATTTTGTGTTTCTAAGAAAGCTTTTTAATACTGACTGCTACTAGGACACCAAGTAGAACAATATTTTACTATCTTAAGCACTAAATAATTCTTAATTCTTTGATGTTCTACATTGACATTTCAAAGACTTACAGGTCTGTTTTGGGGTTTTTGGGGGGTTTATGTGGGAATGAAATTCTCTACTCCCATTCTACCAAATTGGTAGGGGAAGAAAAAAAAAAAAGAAAAACAGATGCCAATTTCATGGGCAGCAATGGAATTTAAGCTATATTTTGTAAGTCCACTTAAAATTAATGCAGAATTTTATTATTTATTTATGTATTTATTTATTTATTTTATCTATACAAAATCTACACTATCTATAGCTGGACAACCATCCAATCCTTAGGAAAATTTATTTAAGAATAACAACAGCTTTATTTAAGTAAAATGTTGTTCATTAATCATAAGTTGATTCAGTTGATGCTAAATTGCAAGACAGTAGGAAGTCCCTAGTATTTGAATTTAAGAAATGCAATTTTGATGGCAGTAGGGAAATCAATTTATTATATTGTTTGGTTTGGGTAAAAGAAAGATTTTGAGTTCAGAGAAGACTTGAAATAACTCTTACATGAAATGCATCAGAACAATTAGAATGTACACTGCTAGAGAAAAGTAACACTTGTATGAAATGGCTTTTCAATATGAATGTTAAAAAGGATTTCAAAAAGAGATAAAAACAATGAGGAAAAGAGAATTAGGAAAAAAGGCAGTGTTTCAGAGGTCAAAGAGTGTAAATACTCAGTATCTTAGAGAGCTGGTCTTGGCAATAGAAATTTATATATCAACAATTTTTGCACATATTCTTTCCTCATTGCTCTTCAGACATATGAAGATGTGAAGCTAGAAAAAGGAGGTTTCTCAGAATAAAAAGACAGAAGGAGGAACTAGAAATAGAAAAACTTTTTGATTAACCCTATTCTCAGATTTTCAGTATTTTTTTATTTGTTTCTGTTTTTCAGATAATGTTATGTTACCTGATGCAAATGAGAAGACCACAATATAAATTACAGCATCTGATTCAGAAACAAAATTCCGGTGTCTAAATGTGACAGAATTCAGGTGAGTGGATAACATCTATCCTAAGACAAGTAGATGAATTAGTGTTTGATATTGCAAATCTAGTTGACATCATTTAAAATTAATCTGTAATCTGGGAGTGGTAAATTTAAGTAAGAACAAATATAATATCATGATAAAAAGCAATGGAGAAAGAACATGATCCAGTCAACTAGTCTGATTGTAATGCCATGCAAACCATTAGAGCAGATCTAAACAAAGACCAATTAGAGACATGGAGGTGAAAGGAATTTATATTATAACACAGTTTTATCTCCTGCATATTATGTCAGACTAACTTAATATCCTTTTATAGAATTTAGTTCCTAGAGAGGCTAATAAAATAAAGCTAATGCATTCAGATTTAAAATAAGCATTTGATAAGACTTTTCAGAGGAAAACTAGTATTGAACATAGTGATGTCAGAAATTGCTGCAAGGTGTGGAAGAAGCTTTTTAAATGTGAGACTAGCCCTGGTTATACTCAAACAGCTGGAGAGGCTGGTGGAAAATCACTACAGGTATACCTTAAGCATCAGCCTTGAGACTGATCATACACGCTGTATTTTTAATGACATGGAGACAAAAACTATATGCATTCGTGTAATATTTCTGGGTAAAAGGTCAGCGACAGTGAATCGAGAGGATTAGAACATCCTAAGGAGAGGAATCGCAGAAGTGGAATGAAATTTAATAGTGTAAAGTTTGGGAACATGTACTTAAGGATTAAAAAGAAGATTTTTTTCCTCGAAAGGGAATTTGTCAATCTGATGTAAAATGACAAAAAAAAAAAAACTGAGTATATTTGTTGGAGTTTGAGCATGAGCTGCCAGTGTGATGTAGCTATAAAATAAGGCTAATGCTATTGTAGAAATCGAGTGAAACACCCTTAGTAGAGAAAGAAGAATGCAAATATCACTACAGAAGGCACCAGCAAGGCGTCATAAGGAATATTATATGCCTTTCTGATGACATCTATACAGGAATGATTAATTTTAATTGGTCAGATTCAAAGAAGTGATATGATTAAAGAGAAGAAGCATTTACCATACAAAAAGAAATCAAAGGCAACTCTGTTTGTCTAGCCTAACCAGTGAAGGTTAAGAGGGGTTACGACTTTTTGTAGCTATGTTGAGTATATATATAAAGAAAAATCCTTTAATTTTAAGATTATTAGCACATGATAAATGGCTATAAAGGAGTTTAGACTGGATATTATAAAAGGCATCAGATCATCTGAGGAGTGATGTTCTGAAATAACACTCAATATCTTTGTGATATTGAATCAAAATTACTTTAAAATGAAGTTTGCTGTGCCTATAAAGGGATATGCAAAGAAATTCCTGGATAGAAGACCAAAGATTCTTCTAAGATAGAGATATCATAAGATACGATACTGTGTTCTAGTGCCTCTGAACAGTTTGAAAAAAATGCATTGTTTTTTTCCTTCAAGCCACCTGTATCTTATTTGATTGGATAAATGTACATTGGATAAATGTGTATAGACAGTTTGTTGTACTCACAGTCAGGATTAAATTGATCATCTAGTCTGGCAAAAAGATTTTCTTTCCAAAGATAAAAGAGTCAAATACTAATAGACGTTTTATT
This sequence comes from Tinamus guttatus, assembly GCF_059628265.1. Classification (NCBI taxonomy): domain Eukaryota; kingdom Metazoa; phylum Chordata; class Aves; order Tinamiformes; family Tinamidae; genus Tinamus; species Tinamus guttatus. Next base: position 4,347,589 of record NW_028288917.1, read on the forward strand.
ATAGATTGTGGATAAACATCTTTCCAAATGACTGTTAAGAACTGTATTTCATAAATAGTTCAGTGCACCCAGGTCTCAAAAGCCTTGACTTCTTCATGTAGTTCATTAGAGATATAGAGCTTTTTGGTCTCATGTTGTCTGTTGTAGGATTCTTAAGATTTTGGGGAGGCTTTTGCTATATAGTGCAATTATTCTGTGGGACCTTCCACATTTAGGATTTAAGATCTGTACATCTTTCCTTAATTTTAGGTATCTTAAAACACCTAGCTCTGAGCAACTCACTCTTGACCCTAATATAGTCAATGACAGAAAAAAAGACCTCCAGAGACAATTTTTTATGATTTAATTTATCCATTTATCTACCTTTAGGCACCTAAGGCAAGAAGTTCCTACCTTTATTATTTTGTGACTTAAAATTTCAGAAGACTGAATACAAAACCTAGACTTTGCTCTCCAGACTTATTGTGCTACATTCCCAGGTGATGAAGCACGCACTTACTTAAAATGTTCTTCATTTCAGGAGGGCAGAAAGAACTTCTCAATTAGCTAACATAGCATGATATCAGAAATTCTAGGGGTGAACAATTTTGGGAAGGAGGGGTCTCTCATGCTCTATTAAAGAGAGAAAAGCAAATAATTTGGAATATTTGCAGCACTCTTATTTTGTGCTGTGCATTGCGCATTTTGTACCATCAGTAAACTTAATCACATAACTGTTCACCTCTTTCCCCGTAGTCTTTTTAACAGATCACATAGTATAACACTGAAAAAGTTAGCAGGGAGCGAAAGGTTGTCTAGAATCCTAAAAAGCAAGACTTCTCTAGTTGAGCTGCATATTTGACTTTCATCTTACCTTCTCCCATCTAATAAAATTTATGCCTATTCATTAGTTTCAGTCAAAGGGCACAGGGTTCAAAGATTTGAAATTCCTAAGAGTGTTATGAAAATGAGGAGCTAGGCAGAAGATAAAGATCCAAATCAGTGTCTCTAGTTAGGAAAGTCATTGTAACTCAACACCTTACTTCTTTGATGAGACAGCAGCCTACTGCCCACTCTCTATACTCTCTTAATTGGCTATTAACCAATATCAACATAAATTTATTGACATAGATTGCTTATCATTTTCCTGTAAGCAAATGCATTCCTCTGAATTAATTGTGATTACCACTTGACCAGGTGACAGGATGTGTAGGCAGGAGACAGAGGGAAAAGAAAACTGTAGAAAAGGAAGGCTGCTGATAGGCGGAGACTATCAAGGGTGAAGGATAAACTTCCCTTAAGTTACTTACCTTTCTTACCCTTCATTGCTACTTGAGTCATTTGCCACACTTAGCTCTAGAAGAATATTTGGAATTGTGAATAAAGAAAGTATCTTTTACAATTTAGTCCTCTTCATGTTGAGCATACTCATATTCTCATAAACACTCCCTGTCAATAAACAGAACTGCCTCAAATACTCAACTGTTAAGGATTTTCTGTTTCTAGTAGAAACTGCATTTTAGCTAACAGCTTCAGTCAAATAGGACAACCTTAATATAAGAGAACAGGTAAAAATGGATATTAATTGCAGTTACATGCATAGTTATTACACTATTCTTAACTGATATAAGAATCTGACCCAAAGGATTTTCATCAAGATTCAATCTCTAAAAAAAAAAACTCTGAAAAAAATTCCTGACCATTAAAAAAGCATTTAAGCATTTATATTTGAAAAAAAACAAACAACAACAACAACAAACACAAACAAGTGGCAGGTTTATCAAAGCACTTCTAAACATCCAAAATGTTTTCATAAATCATACTCCTTTATTTTTCTATAGTGAAAAAAAAAGTAGCTTTGTAAAAGAAATGCCTACCAAAACTACACATTTATTCAGTAGGGTATTTTTTCTCTACGTTCTCTGAAACCAGAGAGAAGATGACATTATAAAATTTATCATAGATTTATGAACACAGATACATGAAGAATCAAAAGAATGCAGCAGAGACATCTATTCTTTATTCAGAGTTGCACTTACTTGAAAATCTGGATATTGTAAATTATTCATTTATTATTTTCTAGTTAAAGTGATCTTTATAATATGCTGCAAATGAAATGTTTGAAAAAGTATGTTTATTTTCTCTATTATTTTCCGTTTCTACTTGCACAGTAAGTAGAACCAAACCTATCCACAATGGTATTTGATCATCCTCTCCAGCTGAGATGGATTTCATCCCTTTCTTCATGCAAGGTTCAAATCATAGGCCAAAGTAAACAGATAAATTCTGGGTAAAACCTGTTTATCTATTTAAGGACATTTGCTCTTGGTATCTCTTTAAACTTAGTGAAATCTTCCTTTCCCACTGTGGAAGAGGAGAAGTGAAAGAGACCCTAGATGACACTCAAGTGGTCTGAAGGCTGCAGTGAAAGGGCTGTAGTGCCAAGACTGAGATGGGCCACATTAAACTCTATTTTTGGCTCACTTTTGACTCTTCTCATAAAAAGGACAAGGTGAGTGGAATGGGGAGGTGGAAGAAAAGAAAGACAGTATTTATGTACACCCTCAAAATTGCAATCTATCTTATGATAAAAATGGTATAGCTTTCAGTCATTTGTATATTAAAATAAATTTATTATACATAGGATATAGAAGGACGAGACATAACATGGCATGACGAGACATGACTATCTTAGGCCCACACCTGATCCTGGTATGACACAATATTATTAGATTTTTGTTCAATATTTTAAAACATTATTGGATATAGTATGTCCAAAAGGGAAGCAAATTATCATTACAAAATAAATCAGGAATTTAAATACTGTGGTTACAAGGTTCCACGATAAGAAAATAACTGAACAGCTATAGACAAGGAACTGTTCTTTTAGTGGAGGTTTGTAATCATATTGCACAGAGACTCATGGTCACAGAGACTCGTGGTCACAGAGATCCATGAACAAAGTCAAAAAAAAAAAAAAAAGTAATCATGATTTTATTTATGAGCTACCTATTTGAATAAGACTCACATGGGAATCAGGTCTGTTTAAAAAGGATGGCTAGTCACTATCCAGATGGTGGCAGGAGTCTCTGCTGCTAGGATCCTTGCAGCAACATCTTCAGCTGGTCTGGTTGAGATTCCCTCAACTGCCTTTTGGTTCTTGTAATTACTGTGGCCCATGGTCCTATGTGACAACTATAGTACATGATTCACTTTTATGGATTATGCTAAACTATGTAGAGGACATCTAGGTACATAATGCTGTCTTACATGTCTATTTCTGCAGAAACAGTTTCAACTGCCTATTAAAATTACCTATGTGCAGTTTGGTCAAATTATTTTCTCTACAGCAGGAACTGCCTGGGGCAGTCCCTGAGACTTCCTGCTTTTCTCCAAGAAGATATTAATCAACTATCTAAGCTGACAAACAGTTTTAAAAATCCATCGAAGCAGAGCAGAAACTGCCTGGAGGACTTTCGTGTTGTGTCTCGGGTCCTGTCAAGAGCTCTTGTGAAGATTGTCCAGGTGAGTTGGGAAACCAGCCAGGGATTCAGATCTTGCTGCGACTCCTTGTTGCACAGGAGTTCAGGCAATTGCTGCTCTGCCCACAGTCTCACCTGGGCATAGCCTTTACGCTCAGCTACAGCACAGTTTTAACTATAAGATAATTATCCTCTCTGGCCTTCAACTAGACAGAGCAAAAATCCCATGTGTGTGTGCATGTGCGCATGGGTGTGTATAGATACATATATTTGCTACATATATTTATTAAAGGTGTCTTGTGAATGTTTGAAGTTTCAGCTATCTTATTCCAAACTACATATTTTTAGGAAATATGCAGGAAATCAGTTGTCTTTAAGACAACTATTCATCTCTCATGCTTGATTGAATGAATGATTGAAGGTTTACAATTAATTAAGATGGAGGCAGACAGAAAGACATCGTGAAGCATAAAACGAGTGTTTTCATGTTTAGATATTGGTGTAAAATCCAGGTTATTTAGATTCTGTTCCTTTTGCTCAAAATTACTTGTCGGAAAATCATTTAATTGTCTGTTTTGCCTTTGTCTAACCTCCATGCCTATGACAGCACAGTTGGTAAATACTTACCACAACTGTTAATATGCAAGTATGCAAATGTTACTTTGGTAGCCAGGTGATATTTTAGCCATTTATCAAATCGGAAGATAGGGAATACACAATAAATTCTGTCCAAATGTATATAGATACACACCTGCCATCCTTAGTTTGTTCAGGTCATACTGTGCATCTGATCACGACAAAATAAAAAACTTTGCCGCCCCTTCTAAGCCATTGAGATGGCTCCCCAGAATTTTTATTTCTGTTTAGTCTCTTTAAGTACAAAAGGACACACTCTGCTTTCACTTACTCTAGCATATATCACAGTATCATCATAAAACTTAAATCAATTTACCTGATATTTAAAGTTCAGAAAAAGAATGACCTTTTAACACTGATTTACAGAAACATTACATTTATACCTGGGAGCTGTGATTAGAATTTAGCTTTTCGTCCTAAACCCAGATTCAGGGATTCTCACTTTAACCTCCAAATTTACTATAAAGTATGATTACATCTGAATATTTTATACTTTTGTATGGGATGAAAGTATCATTTTTTGCCTTGTTCTATAAACATAAGTCCATATTTATTCATGATATTCCCCACCTAGTATTTTCAAACCTGATAGTGATATTAAAGTTTTATTATACTTTATAGCCATCCTGCACTTATATCTGGTTAGAAACCAGTTTTAATGACAGAAAGTAAGTCTGATCTTTAGTGTAGTGATATAGAGGTTTATCATATTAAGGTCCTTGGTCCAGTATTAGTTGTAATGAGGTGATCTCTCAATGTGCAGAAAAGTGTTTTTATTTCCTTCAAATGCTGAGAATGTTTTTTTTTCTGAAAATTAAAGATAGCCTTTTATAAACTCATCAGTTTTTGAAGTTAGTTTTGTATTTGATTATCAGTATACATGCATGTGTCTAATAATGCTCTGCTCATTACTTAGGATATTTTCCACATACTTGAAAAATATATTTGAGATAAATGTTTTCATACATACTAAAATGTTCAGAGTATTATTTCTGTGAATAATTAAACGGATTACTGAAAAATAATCTTCTTATCACTAATAACAAATTTCCCTTTTGTGAATCATTAGTAATTCACATCTGTCAGTTAGCATAAGTATTGAAATAGATGCAAATAATTTAATTTATTCTCATTTCATAAACATCTAACTTATTAAAGTCAAAATAGCTTAATAAATTTCAGTAAAATCTGTCTGGAGCAGATTAAATTTGTTAGAAATGCTTTCTAATGCCCTGGATAACAGCAAAAGGTAGCTCTCAAACCACATAAAACTTACTGTGGCACCTCTCTTTGAAAATAAACATAAATATTACAATTATTAAAAGGTGTAGCCTATTGAAGAGGAATATACAAACAGCTCTCTCTATAATTTCATTCACAAAATTGTGACACAATTAGGGAGATAAGGAAAAAAAAAGTTGATAAATACAGAGTTTTCCAATTTCATTTCTAAAACTATACAAATGCCAGAAGAGCTTTTATGCCACAAGCTTCAATTAAATTATTTTCCTGTGCTCACAGGACCTGTTAGAAATGGGGTTTTTCCATATGCTTCTGCTCAAAATTTGCTCTCTTATTTCTCTCAGTGCCTTTTTTAGTTATCCAAGTTTATTTATACATGTTTTCATTCTGATGCTAAACATGTCTAACTTCTTTTTCTTCTTTGACTACCAGAGGTTAACGTCTTATTTTTACAGAAACAACATCTCCAAAATAATGTAGAATTAAAGATATGCAGGGAATATATATGGAAAACTATTTCTGAAAATAATGTAGGATTGGCCTGCTTTGAAACATCTATAGAGCTGCAGAAATCTAATCACAGCTCACTACTCCTATTAACCTTAACAAGAGAAAGGTTAACAGCAACAGACCTGTTCATATTAAAGTTGTAGCAATGCAAACTCACGCCAGTGTATGCTTGCTTAGAAGGAGGCTGATATTAGTGATTTCCAGCAGCGTCCAGATGAGAAAATTTCTTCAAGGATTTTATGGGTTTAGGTAGTTTTTAGGTTGTAGTTTTCTGTAGCTGGGTTTATCTTTCTCCAGTGCTATAAAAATTAACTTCATGTAATAGTAGATCTACGGTTCAAAAGCATAGATAGATCTAGTATACAGATTCCCCAAAATCAAATTCTGTAAGTGATAACAAGTGGCAGAATTTTCTCTTTTAGAAGTTCCCCCTCAACCTGGGGAAAATATATACCACAGAATTTCATGCTAAAAATCTGCTGAAGTAAATGAAACAACTCAGTGGGCATCAGTGGCTTTGTATACATCAGGTAAGACCTTGATGGATGTAAAACTTCTGGTCTAAACAAATCTCTGACATTTCACAACTGTTAAATAAACAATGTTTAAAGGAACTTAGTGAGTAGTAGTATGATTACCAGTGACTAGAAATCCTGGAAGATGGAAGGGAAAAATGACTATATGACAGGAACAAGGAGCAACAACGACAACATAAAATGGGGAGCTTAGACTGCTCCCTCTTAGTAACAGAGCTAAAAAAGACAGACTGCAAAGAAACTATCATCAACCCTTCTGTGGGCTACTAAAAAAAGGACTGGACACAGCTCTTCCCAGAACCTGTGGAACTCATCTGCCAAAGAAACTCTAAGATCAGGGAAGGGCAGGAAAAGAAATGAATTTCCTAGAGGAATGACACTGAGTTTGAGAACATCATTGGTGAGGTCTCTTTTCTTACTTTTCTTCCATTCTGTTTGGGAAGTAAGGTATTTTATAGAGAAAAATAATAAAAGGCCTAAAAAAGGTATTGAATGATAAACTAAACAATGAGACAAATCATTGTTCAAAAGTTTTCAAATCTAGAATTTTATTGTCTTCCTTCATTTTATTCTACTCTCCACTGCAATCCCTCCTCTCCTAGGTAATATTTATATTGTCCTGGGAATGCTTAGTGCGATAGACTAAGTGACAGACATATTTAGAAGGGAATTCAACACTATATCCCTGATAGTGAATTTTTAAAATGATTTTAAGAGTCAACAGATTGTTACAGATCTCTAGCGGGTAAACATTTAGAAATGCAAGTGTTATATGTTTACATTTTACATTACTTCACAAAACAGGAATTTGAATGAAGCAAAATAAATGTAAGGGCACACCTCTGATGTGGAGCTCAAATATTTATAGTTTAATTAAATTCTTAATAGTCAAACCAAAATATACCAAAATATATCCATTCCCTAGTATCCACCCCCTTCTCTTTGATGTTACATTCGGTTCTCCACTGATCTTATGAGTCTTGAAATTTTTGACTTCAGTTTTGGTGAGGGGAAAAGAGGATTACAAGGTATTATCAGCATCATAAATCCTTTACCAACTGATGTTGGTATTACTTTCCTGCTTACTTGAGGGCTCATGTAAGTGCTAACAAATAGAGAGGGACTTGTAGGAGATGTGAAGGTGGGGGGTAGCCTCGGCTGCAGGATCCAAAGAGGAGGAGGCAGGGCTGCAAGTAGCCTTGCAACGATGGACTTCAGGAGGGCCAACTTCAGCCTCTTCGGAGACCTTCTTGGAAGAATCCCATGGGCTAGAGCTCTAGAAGGAAGGGGGACCCAAGAGAGCTGGTTAGTTTTCAAGCGGCACTTCCTCCACGCCCAGCAACAGTGCATCCCTGTGTGTAAGAAGTCAGGCAGAGGGGGCAGGAGACCTGCGTGGACGAGCAAGGAGCTTGTGGCAATGCTCAAGCGGAAAAAGGCAGTATACAGAATGTGGAAAAAAGGACAGGCCCCCTGAGAGAAGTACAGGAACGTAGTTCAGGAAATGCAGAGATGCGACAAGGAAAGCTAAGGCATGGTTGGAACACAATCTGGCAAGGGACGTTAAAAATAACAAGAAAAACTTCTTCAAATACATTAACAGCTAAAGAAAGATCAGGGAAAACGTGGGTTCGCTGGCAGGCGAGATGGGCACCCTGGTTACAAATAACACAGAAAAAGCAGAGTTGCTGAATGCCTTCTTTGCTTCGGTGTTTACCTAGGGCAGCCCTTTAGAGCCCCAGGCCCTAGGGACAAGAGAAGAAGCCGGGGGAGAGGAAGACCTGCCCTGGGTAGAGGAAGATTGGGTCAGAGAGCATCTAAGGAAACTCGATACCCACAAATCCATGGGCCCTGATGGGATGCACCCCAGAGCGCTGCGTGAGCTGGCAGAGGTCATAGCTAAGCCGCTCTCCATCATCTTTGAAAGATCCTGGAGAACAGGGGAGGTGCCGGAGGACTGGAAGAAAGCCAATGTCACATCAATCTTCAAAAAAAACGAGGAGGAGGACCCAGGCAACTACAGGCCAGTGAGCCTCACCATCTTTTCATTGGTAGCCACTGACAGAACTAGGGGAAACGGGCACAAACTAAAGCATCAAAAGAACTTAAGGAAAAATTTCTTAACAGTGAGGGTGACAGAGCACTGGAACAGGCTGCCCAGAGAGGTTGTGGAGTCTCCTTCTCTGGAGATCTTCAAAACCTGCTTGGATGCAGTCCTGTGCCACGTGCTCTAGGTGACCCTGCGTATGCCTGCGTATCCCTGCGTATGACCTCTAGAGGTCCCTTCCAACCTTAAGCATCCTATGATTCTATGATTCTACGATAAGATTAACTTTAAACTTATTATAATATACTTTTACACCTTGCTCTTTCTTCAAGCATCTACAACTCCTGATTATACGTGAATCTACTATATATGTTGTATTTTACATAATTTGAAAATTAATTCCTTGCTCTATCTGTTACACCTAAAACCACTTTTGCCCAGCTCCAACTTTTCATTCCTTTAACTGTAAATAATTGGATGTTGATGTTTTCTTCATGACTCTAGAGTGATCTTGTGTCCCTGCTTTTATGGCCTTTGCTAACATACCATGTCTGAATTCCTCTATGTTAAATAGGTATGCTAGGTAATAAAGAGTTCATTCATAAATTCTTCTTACTACTGTCTGTAGAAATAAAATATGGCTATACCACATAATTATGCAAAGCTATCTTCATGGTTCTCTGTTGGATTTGTTCCAATCTGTTAAACTCGTCTTTGTACTGAGGTCTAAAACTGGGCACAGTATTCTAGATGCAACCTCGCAAGTGTCAGCAGAAGGGATATAATCATTTCCTCAACCCGTGGTTAAATTATTGCTAGTACAGTCTACTACATAGTTAGCTGACATCACCACAACACTATATTTCTCAATTCAGTCAGTTCACAGGAGAAACAACACACACAAAACTGTCAGCCCAAGGAAGGGTGGAAGGAACTATGAAGCTGGTAAGAAGAGAGAAATTCTGAAACCATCTTTTTCGGTTTCAACATGGGGGTAATTCAGCTTTTCCATGAAAATACGCTCTCAAAATAGCGTTTAATGAAAACTGATATAATTATTCAGTGGTATAGTGTGGAGATATAGTACCTTGTCAGTAGATAATAGATGCCTTGTTAGTAGATAGTTAACCCCAAGGATGTCAGTCTTAGCAGCAGATAAAGAACAGAGCAAGAAAAGGAGAAGGACTGCAAGTCCAGACTGTTAATTCATCACTGCCTGCCTATCAAAACAACACTATTTGGTGTAATCATACAAGTAAAAATGTATCGGTATCAACTAACACCCCTATAGCCCTACTGTCTGGGCTATTTCTTACCTGTGGCGATAGAGCATGGAGTACTATCCCCTCCCACTTGTGTGGAGGGCCTTATAGTCTGGGATGCTTGACACTCCTGATGCCAAACATATCCATGATATTAAATCATACAAGGGCACATGCATTTAATGACCAATGTAGTGACGAAGTACAGTTCTGGAACCCTGGTGAAATAATAGCTGCATTTATTTTCGCGCCAGAGGTTGCTGCTGCAGCCGCTCATAATCACCTAGCTAAGCTTGGATGCTGGCTTGCTAAACAAAATAATGCAATGTCGCTTGCTCTCTCTGGCCTATTAATGGACACGGACTCAGTCCGACATGCCACTCTGCAAAACAGGGTGGCTACTGACTTTCTGCTTTTCGCTCAAGCAGTCTTTTTCGGGATTATGCTTTGTGTTCCATGCTTGTCAAAGTTAATGCAATCCATTATTAAACACTGTGAAAATGTTGCAGTTTGAAAGCCGTAGTGGTTGTGGTGGTGGGGGGTGGGGGAAGGAGATATCAAATCGGTATCGGATTCACAAACAGTCCGTGGACCGTAGGTCCGATCGCCTTCCTAGGAGCGAATTAAGTTCCCAGATAGTGTGATCAACTATAAGCTCGACCCTGGCAGTACTGGATTCACGAACAGTCCGTCAACTGGAGGTCTGATCACCTCCCCACAAACAAGTAGTTGAGTTCACAAACAGCATGATTTATTCAAATGCAACATTTACAAAGCAGGTTTCAGATGTCAGTACAGGAAATTCTCTACTAGAGCGTGGGGTTTTTAGCTAGCTCTGATGTACAAATGTGCAATCATTACTCCAGAAGATGGGAGAGGGCTCTCAGTCTTGAGTGTCCTCAGGCGGCGTCCTGATGCAAGGGGAGGAAAGGGGGATCAGCACATCAACTGATCCAGAATTTACAATGGAATCTTCCCTCTCACTTGGTCTCCTCAGGCAGTGTCCTAGCACGAGGGGAGGGAAGGGGGATCAGCCCGTCGACTGACCCAGGAGTTACAATGGTTTCTTCCCCTGCCCCCGCCCCAGCTTTTACATCCTTAGTTCACCCTTTATACTTTTCTTTACATTCAGGTGGAGCTTGAGTGACTAGAATCATATTTAATATTGTTATTGATTGGTGAAAAAGTTTCTCGCTTTCATTTAAAGGTACAGTCAACCGAAAATCTAGAGCGCATGCTCAGTGAGGGGTGGTCGTACCTCGGAGGCGGGTAACTTTTGGGATGGAGGTGTGGTTTTGACATTATAATGAGCAAAGTTCAAGCAAAGTTCATCTGAAAGCAGTGATTTGCCACCTTTGCTGGCTCAGCACCGGACTTGTTATCGTATATCTCCCATTAGACAGCCACTGTGCAGCTTATCAGTGGCCCAGCACAGGGAGTGCAACAGAGTTTGGCCGCGGTGTCTTCACTCCGCTCCATCCTCCGTTACTCCCCTTTGCAGCTGCGAGGAGGGCAGGTTGTGCTGCCCAGGGAACTGAGGAGGAGCTGAGTCCATGTGTACCAGCCATCCTGGAAGTGGCAACTGTGTCTCACCCCAAGCAGGCCTCTGTAATTCCAAAACTTCTGTTAGGCCCTAGATATCCTTTCAGTTCCTGCTTTCAAACAATTCTTCCACAAACACGCTCTGAAACAAGTATTGCCAGTACAAGTGCAAAACAGAAAAGGGGAAGATATGGGAGAAGATGCTGAAGCAGCCAGTCTACTAACCCTGACCCTGCATAGGCCCTGGTCCAGCAAGCAAGGTCTGATAACAGAGAAACCATGGGAGTAAACATAACAAAATAAACAGCCTCTTGCTTAGCCATGTCAATGCAAGTTGTAAAGTTTCTAATTATTCTACTGTCTGTGTTGAACAATTGATTGATCGAACATTTAACTAAGTCATGGCTGTTCAACTAAGAACAAATAAAGAAGGGTGAGATGTGGAGGCATAGTACCTTGTCAGTAGATAATAGATGCCTTGTTAGTGGATAGTTAACCCCAAGGATGTCAGTCTTATCAGCAGATAAAGAACAGAGCAGGAAAAGGAGAAGGACTGCAACTCCCATGCAGAATGTCTTGTCAGAAGACAAGAAACAAAGCCAGGAAAAGAAGATATTTACAACTGCACGGGTGGCAATATGCTGATTGGTTATAAGCTTTGCAACACTTGTGTTAAGAGAGTATAAAAAGAAATTGGATTTGAAAATAATGTTGTCTCACTCTGCATCCCAGCCTCAGTCCGCTCCTTTGCCAGGTGCAGCAGTACAGGTACATACCAGTTATAGGATGTTAGTAATATTATTATGCATATATAAGCCACCTACTAAATCCCTTTTTCTCTTTGTGGTATTTGTAAATGCAGAAAGCTGACCTCTTATTTTCTGTCCCTTATTTTGATTTTTTTTTAACTGCAAAATTATTCTGAATCAGTTTTAACTTTTAACACACTTTTTAAAAAAGCTGTGAAGGATAGCTGGAAAGCCAAATCAATTTCATATTATTTTGTAGTATCCATATATTGACTCACATGCTTCAAGTAATCTAATATTTCAGTGGGGTACAATCATTTTGGGTCTTTGTGTAGTTCTGTTCTTAAATATTAAGTGTCACCTATAAATACCTAGATGACAAGACTTCATGGATTTTATACTACGTATTTTTAGGAAATGTCTGTAGTGATGAACAGATTATAATTTTGATCAATATTTATGAGTTTTCATTAAAAGCCAATACCATTCATGTGTAGAATGTAGACTTTTTACAAGATACCATTTTCCTTTAGGAATTTTTTTTATTTACCAGAACATTTAATATCATCACTACTCCAGATAAAAATGAAACAAGAGGTTGTCAAGCTGTCATGGCCTAAGTTGGAGATCTAAAAAGATTTTGTTCAATTGCACAATATTGTTTATTTTTAAAAGTATCAAAACGAACAATTAATTCTATCATCTAGCTTGTTGCCTTGAAGACAATAAATAAGTGTAATCTCAAACCTCAGACTATCATCTAATGCACTGAAAGAGCGTATTTTGGGCATGCTCAAAACTCCCATTAGCATTATTAAACATGGCATATAGATGAATAGTAACAGCCTTCTCTGTTCTAAAATATTGAGTTCATAGTCTTGATTCTCAGCAAATCTCTACCGTAAGGCTGGGATACATCTGACAACCACAGATATCTTAGACAGCTAGCCTCTTTTTATATCCTCTGGAGGTGGTTTCTCGTTTAGATACTTCACCCTATTATATAGTAAACACTAAAATGGTGGAGTGGAGAACTCTCCACTTAACATCATATGAGAAAAGAACATGGGTGACTAGACTAGACTGGACACCTTACTTTTTAGATGGACATTGAAGGGTAAGTAAGTCACATGCTCAGCATTTTTTAGAATTGCTTTCCTAGATTCTTAAAAAGAAAACATTAAAACAGTACCCAAACTATTAATTTTAGATTTAAAAAAGTGACAAGATGTCAATAATGTAGATGTGCTCTGTACTACTAGCATGGTTTTTGTCTTGAAAATATTACCTATCTCCTTCTGGCTTCGAGTGAGTAATGAGAAATTTTATTTATTTTATTTTACTCTGTTTTATTTTATTTTATTTTATTTTATTTTATTTTATTTTATTTTATTTTATTTTTTTCTGTAGAGAGTGGTGCTCCCTTTTGTTTCACTTTAAACTTAAATACAAATTTGCTTGCCAAAGCACTCAGCAGGAGTGCATAGGCTTGTTCAGCAGAGAAAATAGACTAGACTTCATGTAGTGACAAATTTTAAGTAAATGTGATATTTTCACAACCAAGAGTAAGGAAAAAATGAAGGCAGAAACAGAAAGCAAGCAAAAATACTGACTTCTTCCACCAAAATCTGGTATACTTGTATTTGTATCTCACACAAAAGCAATTTCCCTGGAAAATCTGTGCTATGGGAATTGGGCATCTGTACCAGTATTTAATCTGATAGCACTAGCTCTAGTTTCCTCCTTTACAATTGAATTATCCTATGAATTGTCCTGGAAATGACTCTTTACATCTACGAGCCTACCTTGTCACCCCAGTCCTACTAAGTAAACATAAAAAAGATGTTTAGAAGTTTATGGAAAAAATCAAATACTAAGGAACACTAAAGGAAAGGGTGTGATGGAAATTGTGACATAAAGGATATGATCTTGTCATTTAAGTTTGTGAATAACCATCTTTGGCTATTTTTGATCTTTCTGACATGAACTGTGTGAGACACTGGGGAAAATCATAGGGCCAGATTTCCAAAGAAAGCAAAATGCCCGAAGATGTATGTTACTACGTAGTTAGCATAAGCAATTACAGTTCAAGCACATCAGTAGGAGCTAGAGCTAAACAAGAAAATGAGGACTTCTTCCATACTTTAGGTGGATCTTTCCCCCCATTTTCCACCCCTTCAATGAAAAATGTCTTAGTTTTATTCCAAAGTGAAATGAAAATAAATTTTGAACTCCTGCAAAATGACATTCTTCTTATTTGGCATGCTCTAATAATTCATTTAGCAATGTTTGCAGGCTCAAAGTGCTTTGCAAGCAGTTACACGGAGTAGTAGATGAAATGCCACAGTTTCCCAGTGTGTAGTCACCACTGATATATTTGACCTTTTAGTAGAGTTTTGGTTTTGGTATTTCAGTCACCGTAGCAATTTTTTTTCATAATAAGTCACAATGGCATACTATAACTATATTTTGGAAATCTATATTGCTCTTAAAATATTAATTGAATAACTGTGTTCTGAATTATCATAGTGTTATTGAACTTACATTCAGTTAAGCTGTAGCTAAAACGAGTGGCCAAAACTCATTTATCAACTGGTGATTCTTAGACAACTTTCTTTTTTCATAAAGACCTGAATGACCTGAAATGAGCATTTTTGTTCAAGCAACAGATTTTCTGCTAATCAGTTCTGACTTCTTCCATACTTGGCCTTCTTTTTCACATTAGTCAAAATGACTGAAAAGAGTGAATGTTTTTGTTTATTCAATCTATATTGGAAAACATTTCAACATATTCAGTTATTTATAAAAAGAAGTTTTCAAAATGAAAGTTTGAAAGTAGTAATTGAAAACTGAACTAAGATATGCCTCAAAGAGGCAAGAATCATGACAGAAATAAATAAATAAATAAACAGAATTATAAAGTTTTTATTATCCTTTAGGGCAGCATCTAATCCACATCTGAACATGTATTTTTGCTCTGCATCTCCTTCAAATTCTGAAAGGAATCTCTGAAGTGAAAAATGCAAACAGACTTGAATTATCAGCTTTATTCCTGAGAAGTCTATGAATAATGTCCTTATGTTCATGCTTAAAACCATGATTTTCATGCTTGTAAACTTTGAATTTGTCTGAATGAAAGACTTGCAACCTGGTCCTTTTACAAGTTAATGAACATAAGAGCAATGCACACCACCGGAATACAGGTGTTAGCCTGCATTTGCTAGATGAAAGCAAGCAATATATATTACTATAAAAAGGACACCTGGCTGAAGCTAAATGTTCATAAATGAACTTGCTTTATACTTTTGTCTCAGTGGCATTGTATCTACCTGCTGAATATCATCCAGGAAAATTGGAAGAAAAGAGAAGGTAAATAACAAGAAAAAGTTAAAATCTTTCGACTATTTTGTACCTGCCCTAATTGTTAGTATCACTAAACAGATCAGTCCCACTAAATTACTTGCATATTGCTTATCAGTTACTACCCCTGAGTAATTAGTAGTCTGCTGGATGCCAGTGTCTTAAGCACTATGTACATTACTGTAGCCCTGAACTCTTAACAGTCTCCAGGATATCAGGAAGGATGCCTCTTCACAGTTTTGCACAGATCATGACAGGTCCTTTAAGGTCATTACCCAGGCTGAAATCAACATTGACAGTGTATTTGGCTATGATGAGAGCAGGACAATATATGAGACCACCTTATTGCTGCCTTTTTAATCTACTGGGAAGAAACACCATGCTTATGAGTCCTAAACTTGTCCTGACACTTGTGTGTTACACAGCTGAAGAAGAAACACGAACAGGTATCTGGTCAAGAAGAGGAGAGGGTCTGTCTGTTGCTGCTCAGGAAGCAGCTAGTTTATATTCTAAGCTAGTTCTGCCCATTTTCAGCCTGATCTGATAGTTTGAGAAGCCCTCCGTGTACTTTGGAAATTGTACATGGCATTGGTAATCATCAGTAGTTTGCTGTTTGCAGTTAATCTGTTTTGGAGATCCCAGAATGGATCCCATATATCTGAAATAATGGCTTTAGTGTATATCTGCCACACCTCTTCCATAAAAAGTTTGCCAATGTCATACACTTTCTGTAGATTTAAGTAGTTAACAGATCCTTTCAGTAGGCAAAAAGTATGTGGGTAAGAAAATGTAGCAAAATGATACCTGATTTCTACCTCTGCTGCTACTGCCCTGATGTCTAAGGCTTGCATTGTTTAAACTGTCAATTCAAGACAGATGATGAGAGAGATGGGTGGACTCTGCCATGTTATGATGAAGACAAATTAAAATCCTGAAGTGGCATGTGAGAAGGCAGGAAAGAGCATGGCACAGTTACTGATATTATTCCTGAGGCAGGGTCTGTTTGCACAACAAGTTGCACCACTGTGCCAAAACTGGTCTGTTTTAATTAGGAGAAATTAAGAAGCAATGCTTTTGACATCAGATTTCTAATATGTCCTTAGGGATAACAAAACAAAGAAAAACAAAACAAAACAAACAAACAATAGGAAAGACAGGATAAAAGAATCTTGGGGTCATGCTGTGTCCTGTTGGTCTTAATTTTCTTTTGGCCATAGTTTCCAGATATGAACAGCCAAATCTACCTTTTCTTGGGGTGTAGTCTGAAAGACATAAATGTATAGAATTGCACAGCAGAGTTTGACCTCTGGACTGTAGCAGAAGCTCAGCAGGTCCTTCAGGAGATATGGAAAGACTATGTGCTCTAGAACATAGAACATCGCACAAACTTAGGTTTGAAGCAACCTCGTGAAGCATTCTCGGTAACCCCAAACTGCAAAGTGGCATATCTGATCTTCAAGTTATTGCAGCCAAATGCTTAGATCTTTACTCCAGCAGAGAAGTGGTCATGTGTCACGTAGGATTTTCTGTTAGGCAGTGGCACAATAAATTTTTGAAAGTCCTTATGCAAGAGAGGAAGGTTTTATATTCGAAAGTGAAATGGAATATAAGAGTTTTATATAAGAGTTAGTTCATCCTTTTAGAGAGAAACTTATCAGGTGTTATGAATGAGTTATGACCATATACAGTGAAACTAGCAATATCAGTGATTGCAGTTAATTAATAGAAGTAAGTTAAACAAAATTGTGTATCCACATAAGTAAATCTTCATACTTACACGTCACTTCCTGAGCTTCAATAGTCCTATTCTCTGAACCACTTGTAGTAGGAATATATTGCCCTAGAAATGCTGACTTCAAATGAACTTCACAAAAGCTTTTGCAAACCCCATAACTTTTTAGGAAGGGATACCAAAGTTGAGGCTACATGGAGATGTTTATTATGTATTTAAGTAAGGGATATGAAAGACAGTGAGACTTGCTAGGATAGTTTTGGCTTGACTGTGCTGTCGCAGTCATCTAATTACATAGTATTCACACTCAAACTAATTACAAATGTGAACTTTAATTCAAGTTATTCCAATGCTTGTATCGGAATTTCTTCACACAAATATTTTCACTCAGATTTCTCAAAGAAGAGTGCAAGATAGTGGGGAGGCAGAAGAGATAATCAAGGGGGCAGATATAAGCTCAAGTCTAGCTAATACATAAGGAGCAATACGTAAGGAAAACCCAGACATAAATCTCAAGAGGTTTGCAGCACTGGGAACTGGAACTATCTAATCACATTTGAACTGAAGGGAAAATGAAATTGTCCATATGAAGGCACAGAAGAACTCCGGCCTGGACATCATGCCAGTGTGAGCAGTTAGCACAAACTAGACAAACTAGAAATGTCACAGCAAACATGAGGAATGAATGAAGTACATAAAAATAACAGGTCTGTATTTCTGCATGGTTTTCCAAAACTGTGGTATAACACAGCTCTCAGTGACAGCAGATGTAAAAAAAGGACTATGAAAACATTAGGATAATAATAATAATAATAAACTTTTATGTGACTTTTAGCTTCTTCTTTTATAAAACCATAACACAATTTGAAGACAATGGAATTAAGACTGAGTTAGAAGTCAGTAATTCCAGGGGAGTCTGAGGCAGTCAATTCTCAGAAATAAGGAAAGAAAACAAAATCTTTATAAAAAGATTAATAAAAAATGAGTTTGAACATATAATCCTAATCTAGTGAAGTCTATATGTAAATAGCATATGAATAGTTCTTTTAATATCTGAAAAAGATTGCCTTCTTTTAATTAATGACTTAGCACATGACCATGAAATCAGGTACTATACATTTGTCACTGTTTTTGGGGGAGGAAGATCAAATGCCTAATATGGTTTTATGAAAGCAATGTACCTATCAGAATTTAATGTTCAGCCCAGGGCCATCAGATATCCTTGTTCAAGGGCTAACATCTGCCTCCAAAATACTTTTTATGGAAGGAATTGTGCTAGAGGTCTAATTCTGTTTTTACTTCGTAACTAATCAATATTACCTTATCCCATTTCTTTTCCGAAGAAAGAAAAAATGCTGGGTTGTGGGTGATTACAATGGACAAGGCAATGGTGAGTTGATTTATTTCTCAGATAAGAAATAAGAGCTAAAGAAACAAAATGAGGTAGAGATAAATATTGACATAATGGATTTGGTTTGCACAGTAGAAACAGCTCCAGGAAAAAAAAAAGTTGATAGGAGGTTTGAAAACTTAAAACTGATCTGAACAGTCTTTGAAGAGAAGTCAGATAATATAAGCTCATAGAATAATCTCCGTTGAAGTAGACCTTAGGAGGTCATTTTGCCCAATCCTCTGCTAAAAGCAAGGATTTTCTTTTCTTTATTTTTTTTTCCTGAGGTTCACATCCAGTGTATATATGAAAACACCCAAGGATGAAAATTCCACAGTTTCCTTGGGCAAACCATTCCAATATTTGAATATCTACATTATGATTTTTTTCTAATACTGAATTGGAATTTTCTTTGACAGAATGTGTCAACTGCCTATTTTCCTCTCAGTGTGGGCTTTCAGTTCTGTCTTTTCTATAACCACCCACTTCTGGTTTTGTTTATTTGTTTGATTGTTTTGTTTTGTTTTGTTTTGTTTTCCTCAAGACAGAATTAATTCAGCTCTCTTGGCATATCTTTGTATGTCACTTGCTCCACACTCATTATTATCTTCACAGGCCTCTACAGATCTCATTCAAGTTTATCAATGACTTTCTCATACTGGGGAGCCGACTAAGAACTATAAAACTATATTTTAATTCTGTATTTAAATCCACTGAAAAGAAGGAGATGCACTCTATTGACTCTGTGTATTGCACCTGTTCATAATAATGCACATTTTCCTCTGAGAGTAAAAACAGCCAGAGTAGTATCCTCCTTTAATATATGCCATCTATTCCTACAGTAAATAGAAGAACTGGCCCTTGAACCTCTGGAAGTGATTTTAATATGTGTGAATATAAAACACATGTATAAAGAATGTATATTGGGATTCTCAGTTCAATGGTTTGTTCATGCTTGCTGATTGCTTGTAACACAAGCTCTAAATGCAATACCAATTATTTAAAAAACATAAACTTAATAACTTGTAGCCAGAATCTGCTCTGGCTACACTCCTCTTAAAATATAACTATTTTCTGGGGTATCTAAATACCCCAAAATATATCCAGAAGGGATCTTATTGGTGTGTACCCAGGTGGGTTTTCAGATGCCCTAGGTAACATGGTGGGAGGACAGGATATGGGATAGAACACTGAGCAGCCCCTTCGTTGCATAACAACTGTTCAGGTTCAAAATAAGATCATACTCAATGGTACTAGCAACAGCCATAAATCTGAGAAGGTTAATATGTTTTCTTCATTCATAATGAATGACAAATCAATTCTCAGCACAGCCAGCAGCATCTATTTACTGTACCTCAATCTAATGCCACAGTACTTAAGGTTAAGGAAATATGAAGGCTGTCCTAAAACTATTTACTTTCTCCCGAATTCCTGAAATGGAGAAGCTGAGAAAGCTGCTGAAGAGGTGTTCGCAGAAGGACCTGACAATGAGAAAGAAATTTTTATTTATTTGCTTATTACTTACTCATTTATTCTTGGGAAAACTATAGGAATGTTCTTTTTCTATAAGGGAAGTCTGGCAATGTTCAAAATGTCACATAGCAGGAAAGCTTATGATTAGTCTGAAAGATTCATGTGGCAAAGTATCTGTTGCCCTTAACCTCCCCTGTAGTTGCTTTTTTAAGTATTTGGAAAATATCTGTCCTCATCCAAAATGTTACACTGTCTTCACTCATATCTTTCCCAAATGCAGCATACTATTATATATAAATATATATATATATATATAAATATATATAAATATATTTTGATAAAATATATTTACTTATAGTATGTCCTTGGTATATTAAAGATCAGATTATAGCCATCTCTCAGATGATCTTTGAGCATTTTAGTTAAAATAAAGTATTAATATGCTTGTTAGTGTCTGACTTAAGCAATTTGTCTCTATTTTCTCCCAGCTTTTTCTAAATCCTATTTGATGAGGATCTTGGGTTCAAATGTGCATTGAAAACAACAGTACAACCACTTGAAAAATCTGAAGATATTTTATCCAGATTTCAATGCAATTTCTTTTTTCAGTCTGACTTTTTTTTTTTTTCTGTGTAAGTTCACCTGTTTCCCATCAAAGGCCTATTTGGGGAATTACTGATAGAACCCTACTTAAACTAGAACAAGTGAATTGGTGTTTCTCTCTCCATAACCAGTATGCTATTCGAATTGCTGAGGGACCTGGCTCACAATTTGGCCAAATCTTTAATTAATAAAGATGCTAAATACCCTCATGTACCACCATGTTTCCAAATGAAAATGTGACCTCTGGGAGTGCTGTTAGTAGCAGCACAGCTAGATTCAGACTCTATCCAGGACAACTGCAGTTGATTTAAAATTGATTTAAAGCTCAGTTTGTAGCCCCAGCTTGGAATTAATTTCAGCACAATATTTTAGTATTTGTTTAATTAAACCATTGATCAGCTTCTTTGGTGTACTGTGTCCCTATGAACAAAGGCATGACCTTGTTGTGCAGGTAAAGGTTTGGCTGAAGGTGGTTTTGCACAATGTCGCTCATCTCACTAATATGCTCTGCAGCCTCTACAGGCTGTAAAGAATAGAACAACTTTCAGTGCTAGTTTTATTGGGTGAAGCCTACTTGAACATACTACCCAAACAAATGAGACTTTGACTACATCTCCCCAGCTCTAACTGGCTATATGAACATGGTCTGAACTAGAAAACAGAGCAGTAAGTGAATGGGCTGTGCACTATCTTAAGCTTTTGAGACAGAAAACCAGGTGGTGATAGAAACCTTGGCGCAATCATTAACTGGCTTTTGATATTAAGAAAGTCACAGATATTGGCCTGGGGTTACATGATTAGTGAGACCAGTTGCGGCTTATGCCAACAATATATTATCAAACACATTCCTATGTCTCTGACACCATAGGGGCAGCTGAACCCAAGGCAGAAATATCAGGAGCAGGAACACATCCTCATCCAGGACTTTAAACATTGACCTAAAAGAGAGACAGTCCTGCACCTCTAGGTCCATGGTGTGATCTCAAGTGGACTGGAGGGGCCGCACCTTGATTTGTGCATGCCGTGGAACAGAAATCTTAAAACAAACGTCATTATCCGCCTGCTATGCCCATCTTGCTTAGCAAATAAATTTTAGATTAAAGGTCATTTAGATTATAGGTCAATGACTGATATGGCCTGTTCTTGCAGCCACCCCACCTGAATACTGTGATTATGGGAATTGTTTTTAAGAGGAGGAAAGAAAAGAAACAAAAAGGCTTCTTGCAATTACAGTATAAAATTAAAACTGTCAAAATAATATGAACAAAAATACAGTACAAGAAGTTTTACATCAGAATGTTGCATCTGTTATGATGAAAGTACAGATTCTCAGCTCTGTGAAGAAGGATCTGGGAGACCTGGTGAACAACAAGTTAACCATGAGCCAGTTATATGCCCTTGTGACCAAGAAGGCCAGTGGGATCCTGACCTGCATTAGTGTTCCAGCAGGTGAGGGAGGTGATCCTCCTCCTCTACTCAGCTCCAGTGAGGCCAGTGCTGGGCTTATGTGAATATTTCACTGTGATTAAAATAAAGATGAACACTTATTAAAACTTGTCCTTTTTTAGTGTCTTTAAAAATAGTGCTTATTGGGGAAAAACAGCAAAAGATTCTTTTATTTCTGTTTTGGGATGTATGAATAATCTCAGCTGGAGTTTACTGGCTTGCTAGTAACTTCTTTTTTCTACCTATTCTGCACATTTAAGAAAATAATTACTTTTTTCAAATTGTTGCAAAATCGCAGGTCTGAGTTTATGAAACAGACTTCATTAGTAGTGCCTGCCTTCAATTTTTTGCCATTATTTTAGCTGCCCTGAGAGACCTTGAAAAATGAATCTTAGCACTAATGGATCCAAAATAATACTTCTAACTGTAGCATAGAATCCTGTATGTATTATTTTATAAATAAGAATTATTTTGTTTCACATAAGAAAAAGCCAGAAGTTTTATAAATGAAGTACATTTGGTGCTCTTTAACTATGATTTTATTTAATGGCAGAAAAAAAGAAAATATCCACACTTTTCCATCATCTCTAACTCTTTCCAAAGGAACACTACAAAAAAGCTTTTTACATTAAATGTAAAATAATTTCCAACATTTCTAAAGAGGGAGAAAAGATTTCATTCAATTTCTATATTTCTAGACAATTAGAATATCTGAGAATTTCATTTCTGTCCATAGTTCTCTCTCTGCTGACAGAAGATAGAATATGTAGTACAATATATTTTGAAAAAAATCAAACAAAAAACTTACTTTATTGGAATAGATAAGTGCGGAAGAATTGCTTGGAAAGGGGAAACTTACTTAGAGAAAAACTAGGGCCTAACAGAAGTTTTGGCATTACAGAGGCCTGCTTGGGGTGAGACACAGTTGCCACTTTCAGGATGGTTGGTACACACGGACTCTGCTCCTCCACGGTTCCCTGGGCAGCACAACCTGCCCTCCTCGCAGCTGCAAAGGGGAGTAACGGAGGATGGAGCGGAGTGAAGACACCGCGGCCAAACTCTGTTGCACTCCCTGTGCTGGGCCGTTGATAAGCCGCACAGTGGCTGTCTAATGGGGGATATACGATAACATGTCCGGTGCTGAGCCAGCAAAGGTGGCAAATCACTGCTTTCAGATGAACTTTGCTTGAACTTTGCTCATTATAATGTCAAAACCACACCTCCATCCCAAAAGTTACCCGCCTCCGAGGTACGACCACCCCTCACTGAGCATGCGCTCTAGATTTTCAATTGACTGTACCTTTAAGAAAGCAAGAAACTTTTTCACCAATCAATAACAATAAGTACTTAACAATAATAAGTCACTCAAGCTCCTCCTGAGTGTAAAGAAGAATATAAAAGCTTAACTCAGGAAGAAAAAAAGAGGAGGGAAGAAGCCATCGTAACTCTTGGATCAGTCAATGGGCTGATCTCCCTTTCCTCCCCTCGGGCTGGGATGCTGCCTGAGGAGACTCGAGACTGAGAGGCCTCTCCCATCTTCTGGGGTGAGTGATGATTGCACATTTGTACATCAGAGCTAGCTAAAAACCCCATGCTCTAGTAGAGAATTTCCTGTACTGACATCCAAAACCTGCTTTGTAAATGTTGCATTTGAATAAATCATGCTGTTTGTGAACTCAACTACTTGTTTGGGGGCAGGCAACTGGGCCACAATTGACAGACTGTTCATCAATCTGATACTGCCAGAGTCGAGCTTATAGTTGATCACACTATCTGGGAACTCGATTCGCTCCTAGGACGGCGATTGGTCCTGTGGTTGACAAACTGTTTGTGAATCCAATACTGTCGGAGTTGGGCATATAGCTAACACAGTACTTGATATCTCCTTTCCCCCTGCCACGGCTTTCAAACTGCAACAATAAGCAATGTCACCTACTAATTTTTGTCATGTATCACGGTCCTAGTGGGTTATAAAACTTAGGGCTTTTCAGAGTAATGGAAAATAAAAAAAAATGAAGTCTCTCACTGCATAGCCATTCAAATCTTCCTGCTTTCTAACCAAATTTATCAATCAGCCTCATTATTTAAAATTTAGAGCAAATATGAGTTGTTTATATATTGTCTACCTGCGTAGAGTAGTCTGAAAATAATAGCTTCAAACACATTTTTTTTGATTAATGCAACCAAGTACATAAATATAAAATCAGGATTTTTGAACTGGGATTATTTGATAACTGTGAACAGAGTCTATTTCTGATTTTTTTTTTCTTTTTGCCATTGATGCAAAAGCATGAATAAAGATAGGATCTTCTACATCCAACCTCCTCTGTGGGAAGGATGCATCTGATCTCTCTCAAAGATAATATATTGCCATCCGTATGAAGCAACAGTAACACTTTCATCATCATCTGAAGGAAGTTAGCTATTTGGTATTCAGTTTCATGTAATTTGATTAGCAGCTGCAAAAGCCAGTCTTATTACTTTTTGAAGATTTTAACATTTTTATCTATGTTCTACATGCACTTATTTCCAATTTACAACTGAAAAAGAAATAATAATGTCAAGAGACTCTGCATTTCGTGTTTATATTACTTGTCACATATCTCATCACAAGGTACTGCTCTCAGACAACTCCAAAGGCATATCTAGTTGAAAATGTAGCTTCTCAGATGTTGAGGTTCACGTAAAAGGCTGCTTTTGAGCTGCAGATAGATTTCTGATTGGTTTTAAATGGTAATCTTTGGCCATTTTTAAACTTAGTGGCTTAGGACCTGAACATCTATAACTAGATTCTACAATTCCTCAATTTTTCACATGGCAAAAGGAGAGGGGCCATGCTGTCCCCGGTGAGAT
Source organism: Tinamus guttatus (assembly GCF_059628265.1). NCBI lineage: Eukaryota > Metazoa > Chordata > Aves > Tinamiformes > Tinamidae > Tinamus > Tinamus guttatus. The sequence continues at coordinate 4,372,428 of NW_028288917.1, forward strand.
ATATTTGGCTCTGGAATTAGCTTGGTTGGTTTATATCTCATAAGATTTTTTTGTGGAAGTGTGACCGTGACAGATACAAATGGTATTTGGTGGACTTGAGATTTAATGCTATAATATTCAGTTAGTCTCCTAATGGAATAAAATAAGCCATCAAACAAAAAGCGAGTCTTCTTTGTGTTGCTGCATCCTTGCCTAAAAAATTTCTAAAGCATTAGCAAATTTCAGGTAAGTTTAGCAAGGACCAATGTGTCTCAGAGGAAAATAAATACTTGAAAGCTTTGTAGCAGTCGTTGGCCATGAACACAACTGACCAAACACATTCTTCAATGATAGGAGGCTTGTGAGGCTGAGCTGTTTCGCTGGCATCAGGCAGACACAGGCTCTGCCCAGCCAATCTGTGCTTACACAGAGAAAAGTAACAAAAAGATCATGCTGTCTTTTGTTTGCTTATTAAACTATTTCAAAACTTAGATTAAATAAATGTCTAAATTATTGCAAATGATACTAGTGTGTGACTGAAATTGAATTTATGCAGTCAAGTTCTAGAAACAGCAGAACTTCTCTCCCAATTAAAATTTAAGGCATCGTTGAAGCACGTTTTGTCATGCTTATTTGCTGATTTTATTTAAGAATTAATATATATATATATTTTTCAAATAATTATGTTTATTTTTCAGGATAAAATTATTAGATGTGCATGTATATATATATGTATAAGTTAATTTCTCTTTATATGAAAGGAATTAAAAGGCTACTGACTTCATTAATGATTCTGTAGATTTCAAGTAATAATCATGAACATTATACACACACATATATGTAATATAAACAATTTTATCTATAAAAATATCATAATGGAATAAATATTCAAAATTTTAGTTCAGGAGCACTCTTAGATACTGGTGATAAAGAGGTAAGGTGAACAAATTTATTCAGTCAAGAAAATTAAACCCCTTTCAAGAGTAAAATTATATAGAGAGCAATCTATTGTTGTCTGGCAAGATATAAAATTGAAGAAATGAGAGACTTAAAAATTAAGAATTAAGAAATTACCTGTAGAGAAGTATACTAGATGGAGATAATGTTGTATATTTCTAGAGCTCCAACATATTTAAAAACAGCTAACATCTCTCTTAAATATTAGCTGTTTATTGTTGCTCAGTGTTATAGTCTTCATTAATTCCTTTATTTTGTTGTTGTTTAATACATTTAAAATGTCACTGTTCTTTTTTAAAGTCTCTGCTTCTTATCACTGATTTGCAACTCAGCTTCACTCAGTTATTAATCATAATAGTTAAATGCTGTTGGCTTGATACATAAATTTCTCTATTAATTATATTAATGCAAATATATCAAACAGTTGAAAGAAGATTTTAGTAAGATATTTTATTACAGTCTAGATTTAGCTTTGTAATCTTAGTATCACAGAAATATGGTGAGGCAAGTTTAGCCATAACTGCTAGATATGTGACAGGGAGCACTGTGCCTGAACTTCACAACTTCTTTTGATTTTCATTAAGCTGTGAATGCATCCTTTCCTTCCTGTGAACTGTGGGATTACCTGTGCTTGAATATATCCATATGTAATTGGTAATTATGTGGGGTTTTTTTATTCTTTTTTTTTTCATTTCTTTTTTCTTCTGCATTCAGTCAGCCATAGGGGAATTCCTCTGTGAAAGACTTGATACCAGTTCATTTACAAGGAAACTCGTGTCTTTGTAACTTAGCAGTAGGTACATGTTCCTGATTCCTGTTTAGACATGAGGTAAAGAACTTTCAGTTACATTTTATTATCAGGGTTCTTCAATAAAGTGTTTATTTTATTTTATTTTTACTTTTATTTTTCTGATGCTGCCTCGTAAGAGTTCTTCTAAATCTGCTACACCATTTCCAATATTTAACTAACTAACCTAAAAGCCCCAAACAAATGTTGTAAGTAATTCTATGAGATGCAGAGCTAAATGAAGTCTGGTATTTTATGGCTAGTGGCTAGTGAATCACAATAATCCCAAATAATCACTATTTTTCCAGATCTCTTTTTTCCCATCAATACCTGCAGTACCCTGTCATACCCCATTTTACCATTTACCTCAATGCTCTCAATTCTCTTTGCTTTGTAAAGACTTTCAAAATAGCAGCTTATTGGTAAGAGAGCTGTTGGCATTTGGCTAGTTTTTGAACCTAAAGATCTCATGCTTTTTCACCCGCTGGAGATCAAACAGTTGCCTTTAGGAAAGCTCCAAGACCTTCCATATCTCTCATTTCAGGTTATATATTTTGCAGATCTCTTGTCATTATTTCTCCATAAAGTTTAACAGAAACTGGCCAACAATTTCAGGTAGTTAAAAGAGATTTAAAAGATGAAAGAAATGAGACTGCTTGATCATGTAACTTGTTTCCATAGCAACCCAGATAAAAAGTAGAAGTTCCAAAATGTTGCATATTTAAGAAAGGTAAATAAGAGCTGTTTATCCCAGTAACTACCCTCATGCAGATTAAAAATATCAGGAAGTTTGCTTATCTATTAATAATGAAACCTGGCTGCATGAAATCATGGTATCATATCAAAAATGCTTCATATATTAATTCCTAAGATCTTAATCATGCCAATGAGGAGAAATCTATGTAGTGATTAAAGTGAAAAATCATTGAAACTTACAATTAGCACATTAAATAGTAAAAATACAAACAAAATTGAGGACTTCATAATACTACATTCATAATACAAATTTGTGTATTTGTTCTACATTCTGATACTTGCTACACATTCTCTCAGCTAGCAGACCAAAACATAAGACATATTTTCTCTTTCTCTCCTGATTCAGGAAGATCTTTTTTATAAATAAATATAAGGAGTTGTTAAAAATAGATGATGGATTAAATTTTCATTTTCATTTCTGGCTACCAGAAATAATATGAAAGTAATGTTACATAAAAACAATTAAGTTGTCAATTTGCTTCTATGAACAAGTTCTCTGAAAGATATGCCAACATATCTATAGCAATAGAGTAAAATCTATTACTTGTCTAATCACATTCCTGTCTAATTCTAGTATTAATATTTCCCTTATTCATCCAAATAGTTTTCCAGAAGTAGGTGGCAAGCATTCAAAGCCGCTTAAACTGGGGATATTCATCAACTGCAATTGTACTTGCCCTTATTGCCAAGTGCATGTTCAGCTGGTAATATAGTGATCTAAGTTAACATTTTTCTAATTTGCTCTGAGGCTGGGGGTAAACCCTAAGATGCAGATGCTGGCTCCACATGAATGCAGAGCATCAACATGGGGACCCGACATCAAGCCCAGCCAGGGTAAGCACCACATCCCTGCGCTGCCCTGGCCTGCTGGAGCAGCACTTGCAGGGGAGGGTCTCACTTGAGTGTGTGTGCGTTTGTGTGTGTGTGTGTGCATGTGCATAAGTGTGTATGCAAAGCTTTCCCTGACACAGTCTGTCCCTCTCAGTTTGCTTCACAGATTGAACTTAGCAGTGTCCCACTGCCTGGTGTTCGTTTTTGCCACATGACAGTATTTGCAGGATATTTCAAACTGGATTGCCAATGTAGGCTGTAAGGTCCTGACTGTTAGCATCTCAGAAGTGATAAGATATATGTCTGTGGAATTGCAGCAGGCTGTCTTATGCACTTGAGATATTCTGTAGAGGCTGGGAGAGACATACCAGATTCTTTTTTGGTTTTCTTCTTCTTTTTTTTTTTTTTTTTAATACTATGTGGCTTCTTATACAACTGTGGCTAGAATTTACTTGATTCGTTGGCTGATTGTTAGGTTGTTTATTAAGTACTGATATAACAGTCAGAACAGGGAATTTAAGGAAAACAGAGATAATCAGAATCAAAATTTGGTGGCATTATATACTGTTAGTTAGAATGATTGTTTCACATGAATGACTGTCCTTCCATTCAAGGGAAAATATGATGAAGAAATTAAGCAAATTAGAGGTGGAGTTTGTAGAAACACCCCAAGTAGGATATCTCTGAGTAGAAATTGCTTGATCTCAAGTTCAACACTTCGGTTTCTGCATTCATGTTTTTCAGTACCTGTGTATATCTGGATGCTGTTAGATAAGGTGATAAGAATTACATATCCTGATAATATTTCCATGTAATATTTGTGGCACTGTTAATTATTCTATGTAGTCTCTCAAATATGACTCAGAACACTAAACAGCTATATTTACTTGCATTTCTCCTCCCATCATAGGTAAACAGGACAAGTTGTCATTTTCTAGAGAAGGAATAGAAGGAATCTGCTGCCTTTCGTAGCTGCAGCAAAAGTCAAGTTCCTATTAGTACCTTTCTGTCTTCAGTGAGCCATTCTGGGTCTGCTCCAGAATCCAGATATCAGAGAATTTCTTCACACAGTAGTTGTATTTTCTTTTTGTCTGTGTTTGAAAGCAGAATTTCACTTTCAGTTCTATCACTTCTCCCAGCAATTGCAAGTTTGGAGTATATTTGCTATGATCTGAGGGAAACCCAAGCACAAATATAGGATGAAGATTATGTTCACAGCATTTAAAAGATTCATGCATATGTAAAACACTGTGAAGTGATACTGAAGATGATGTCACAACTTGGGATGAACATGTCTTAGAAGATATCTTACAAGAGAAGATTGAGAGGAGATCTGATCAACATGTTCAAGCACCTGAGGGGAGAATGTAAAGAGGATGGGGCCAAACTCTCCTTAGTGGTGGCTAGTGACAGGACAAGGAGTAATGAGTGCAAGTTGAAACACAGGATCTCCATGTGAGGAAGGACTTTTTTCCTGTGAGGGTGACAGAGCCTGGAACAGGCTGTCCAGAGAGGCTGTGGAGTCTCCTTCTCTGGAGATCTTGCAAACCCACCTGTATGTGACCCTGTGCCATGTGCTCTAGGTGTTCCTGCTGGAGCAAGGGGGTTGGACTAGATGATCTCCAGAGGTCTCTTCCAACCTTAACCACTCTGTGATTCTGTGATGTCCTCCCTGGCTTTTCATGTCTTGATGACTCAAAAAATGAAAGGATATGTCAATGGTGCACATAAAGCTTGTTTGATAAGTTGTACTGAGAAACACCTTCTCTAAGTTCTTAGTTTCTTTTAGTGTTAAGGCTAATGGCAGAAATTATGTTCAGAGGTATTTTGTAAGTATAGTTTTACATCACAAACTTATCTAATTGTAATGGGAAGTATTTTTATTATACCCCTTGTCTCCTGACATAAGACTTGTGTTTCTAATGTCTATCCTTCCTGAAGTTTTAAATAAGTATTTTTTGACTGATCCACAGCAGCATTTAAGATAAAATGTTACTCCCATAAATCTGCTGTATTGACCATGATTATTGTGGCAGCAGTTCTGTAAAATAAAGAATGAGCAGATTGTGTTTTCAGATAGATGACCTAAGACACTAGGGATAAAAACTGACAAATCTCAAACCATTGTTGTTTTCTGATAGAAAGCATATCATATTTTGAAGTGAAATCATTGCTGTAGCTTTCTTATTTCTTGTTCTTCCTGTTTCTTCTTTCACTTTTGATTTCACTTCAAAATGTCTTTTCTTCATTAGGTATAGTTTTATTATGAAGCTCATTTTTTTGGTCAATATGAAGCTTAAATATTATGGAGCAGTAACATTAAGGTGTTAGAAATCTGAAAAGATAGATTCATTTCATTATTTATGGAGAATACTTTAGTAGATCAACAGCCCAAAGATTGTAGAAGATTTTGTAAAAGAGATTTGGGTTATAAAAGAGAAGAGGATTTCAAATTCAAATCATCTTCACAGAAATACCTTTGAGCATTTTGATTTAAAATTCATTTCTGCGGCTTAGTGGCTCTGGCTCACTGCAACAGTGATGACAATACTACATATCAGAAAGTGAACTAAAGGTTCCAATGACCTGTAAATAGTTTCATTTACTAAAGACATATAAACGTGTGTTCCCCTGTGTGTTTTAAAAAGATTGCATATTATCAGAAAATAAGCTTCTAATATTCTGCTGAGCCCTTAAAGTTTTACATGGAAGAGAAGATCAGCAGTCATCCTTGACCCAACTTTTCTATGATACTCCTGTTTAATTGACAGAAATCATGCTACTTGCTAACTGTTTCTTTTTTCCAGATTGAAAAGTCCTAGTTTCCTTAATCATTCTTCATTTGGGAGCTTTGTTGCACTGTCTTTGTATCTCTTCCGGTACTGCTGTTTTTGGGAAGAGGGAAACTACTCACATCTTTTAAGACGTGAATAAACCCTATATTCATTTGATTCGCATAAGGCTTGCACTCCATTCCTTTTCTAATATTCCAAACACCTAGTGGACCTTTTTTTTTTCATTATGAGTACATTCCCAATAATCCCTGGAACTTCCTCCTGTGAAGGAGGTGTGTTCATCTTTCCTTATGCTGTACATGGTTGAGTGGTGCAGCGAAATAGACAACTGTAGGCAATAGACAAAATAGACAACTATATTAAAACGAGATGAATGATCAGGAATATGCTACAAAGCGTCATGTTTGGGCACCGAGAATGTGGGAATCTGAACTGCCATTAAGGCCTGTTAAATATATATATATATATATATATATATATATGATGGGTGCAAAATAAGCTGGTAGTATTTCTTTAAATAAGTTTACTTTGAAATTCTTTTGCTATGCTTACTGCACCATCCCTTATAGCACTTAGGATACTGTCAGCTGAGCTGTGTGTATTTCTAGTTAAAAGTTACATATGTCATATAATCAGGAAAGCTGATTACATATTTTCTTTGTAATACTAATATTAAGCAAAGGGCAAAAGACATAGAACTGATGATAAAATTGGCTCTTACAAAAAATTATAAAATAGAGAGTGATCAAAGCAAAATAGTTAAGGAAAAAGCTTCTTGTATCTGCCAGGACAGTGAGAAAACTGCTTGTTTTAAACTAAAAAAAAAAAAAAAAAGGGGTTAATGTTTGATTTGGGGAAAATTAAATTGCCAGATAGCTCAGCAGAGAACTGACCCATCTATATGTCAGGCTTGAAAGAACAAGAACCAGCTAATTGCATAAATTATGAAAAAGGGTTTGTGGGTTTAGTGAGTGTAATGGGGGTTAAACTTCTAAAGCTGTTGCATAAGTCACAAGCTTCTGTTAAATCAGTAGCGAAAACATTTGCATAGATTGTGGAAATTGCACAAAATCACTTAGTCCCTAAACTGCTGGTGACTTCACCCTATTTCCACTTCTATAATATTTTTTAAAGTGACTGAATTAAGAAAATTAACAGAGCATTGCCAGCTTGAAGAGCTTAAATGATGCATTAAGGGACCAGTTAGTGTGTGTATGTACAAAAGGAAACAACCCAAAAGTGGTTATTAACTGAGAGTAATTTAACCCTACCACATGCCCTAGAATTTCTGTATCAACCAAGACAGCTACTAATGTTGCCACAGAGATACATCTGTATTATGGAATCTGTGCTACAAGCAGGGAGAAGTACATGGGCAAAATACTCAGATGCTGTGAGTTTTCTCTGTGGTCTCACAATGCAAGCAATTGTCAGTCTAAGGAACAAGCACTATCAAAAGAACATCAATGAAAGGCCAAAAAAGGCAGATTACTTCAGAAACATAAGCAAATTATAAAGCAATATAGATACTAATTCAATTTTTTTTTCTGATAACTGTATGATATTATCTTTGGACAAGTTTCACTATCTTCTGGATGTAGTTCACTAAGCATAAAGTTTTAAAGTATTATTATAATACTTAATGTATTTATATTTCATATGAATTGCAATTAGTAATTCTTTCAATATCCTTTCATATAATGCAAAGTATTAGTCACTCAAGAATTGTCTTTTAAATACACTGTTAACCCTGAAATGACACTCTGCTCTGCATTATAAAAGCTAGCCAGTCACATATATAATATATAAATAGGAACTTACAAGCTGAGTATCTGATAAGATGTAGTATATGGTTGAAATCTGAAAATGCTTATTTATTTATTTATTTATTTATTAATGACATTTGTGTAGTTTGCTTCTCTTAGCATTGGGACTGCTTTAACTGGCAAGGAGTTGACAGTTGAAAAGTAAATCTGTCCTTCTCCAGTGGATCTGTTTGTAATATCTAACCAGAAAACACCATCTGAGATGCTTTGACTACATCTCAAATATAAGATCACTCAGAATGACAAGAAACTCCCTATGCAGGACTCTGCTGAACTTTAAAGAATTGTGTACACCTTTTCTGGAAGAAGGGAGGTGGGGAGACACCCCCTTCAACAGCAACATTACTACTACATGGAAATTGACCATACCCAGCATGCAGGACTTACCATTCAACCTGATGCAACCCATCAACCTGAGCAAGTGAAACCAGAAAATTAAGATTACATGTGATCAATGCGTCTATAACTGTTATTTTCTAAAGTGCTTTAAGTGTCTTTTAGAGAAAGGAGTTTATAATTTAGAAATATTTGCCATGCTTGGATTGCTTGCATTATTCCTGCTCCATGCTGTGAATTAGAAAGTTTAAATGAATTTAGAGTTTCCATAACCAGTAACAGAAGTCTTGGACAGGAAAGGCTTAGTACCATGCAATAACCTGCACATAGTGTTCCCAGAAAACACGTCATATTTAATTCTCCTGTTTATTAAGCTTACAGTGACAGTGTGATTTCTTTATACTGTTGTAGCTGAAATAGCTGAAATAGCTACAACAGTATAGCTGAAAGACCGTTTGTTAGTTTGTTTGGTGTTCTAGATTTTTTTTTTCCTTCTGAGAAAATCTTGATTATCTTATCATAAAATTTTAACTTTTTTATTGCAAGAAAAGGATGGAAATTCCTGTGATACTACTAACAGCATAATACACTAGAGTGTGAAATCCAAAAGCTGCAATCCCTAGTCTCATGGAAGGTACCTGTAAACGGTGCTGTGTAGCAGAGCAAGGTTTAGAACAGAACCAGGTTCTTTGGTGGTGTAAACCAACAGTTCAACAAAACAGTTTATTTCAGTTGACAATCTTGCCCAGAAACTATTAGATAACTTTTGTCAGCACATACAGATAACTTCATTTCACAGTTAAATTAACTTTGTAATTATCAGCATCTGACTCATCCCCTAAAAAGCCTTAATGATATCTATGCTACTGATATAAAAGAAAGCACATGATATTAATCAGATGTTGTCTATATTTAAAAGAAATCGCTCTTCTTTCATTACAGCAGGAATGGGCTTAATCTTCAGGTATCAGTATAGGCTTTAAGTGCTCAAAGCCTCAGGAAATAAGACAATATATCAATAAAATATGCCAATAAGCATGTAATGGACTATTAGTGCAATAAAGCAGGCAACTAACGTTTCTGACATGTGTTTTCACTCTGACAATCCAAGCTGTAAAAAGGTACCTAATTTGGGATTTTGTTGTTTAAGAAACTGCGTATTCTCATTTTCTCATATCTACAAAAAGAAAACTTATACTAGACAGAAGATGTAACTGCACACACAACTAGACATTTCCAGGCTTCTAAGTATTTGATGATGCCTTCAAATATATTGTTTTATTTTTAAGCAAAAACAATTTTGATCAAAAGCTAAAATCAATGTCAATGAAATAACCCTTTCTTTTCTGTTCTTTTCTATAAGCACATCTCCATTTTCTTTCTGGAATGAATCTCTGGTATTTATGGGAATCTTAATCACTGAACATACCATGATTAAATAATTTCTGTAATTTTAGTACCTGTGTGTGCACTATGTGTGTTCATCCAACTTAATTAAACACTTCACCCTGCAGGTCAAATTGCCCTAGTTTTACTTGAGTTAAAAAGCTACAAGATGTTCTTTATCAAGTTCTAGCATTTTCTGCTGATACATTGTGGCATTCATAAATCTCAAAATATGGCCTCTAGATTCATAAATCTATCTGAAAAAAGAAGCAACTCTAAGTACAGGTAAGTTGCTGAAATAAATCATATATATATATATATGAAGATATGAATACATATATGATACATATATGAAGATGTGGAGCTGCTGGAGAGAGTCCAGCGCAGGGCTACAAGGATGGTCAGGGACCTGGAACATCTGCCCTATGAGGAGAGGCTGAGGGAGCTGGGCCTGTTGAGCCTGGAGAAGAGAAGGCTGAGAGGGGCTCTGATCACTGTCTATAAGTGCCTCAAGGGAGGATGGTGGAACAAAGACCTGCAGGATCAAAAGTACTATCCTTCATACAGCTTGCATAGTACTTGATCAGAAGAGTTCATTTCCCTTACTGTCTTTTATGGGATCTTTAATGTGTTTTATTTACAGACAGAAATATACTTTATTATGATCCCACAGCTGTACAAAATCATGAAATATTCCCCGACTGAAAAATGAAGCTTAAGCTTTGTCCTTTCATCTCCAGACTCACAAAATGATCATCGGCCCTCTACTTCTGCCTCTCATTCATAGAGAATTGCCTGTGAGAGACAGAAGAAAAAAAGATATTCTACTGTGGTCTGTAGTAAGTTATTTCTTGGGAAGCTGCCACAACTGCTCTTGTGCATGGTTCCAGCTATACGTCTCCATGTTCAGTGAGACATAACAATATATCTATATACATTCTGTATATATTTATATATTTTTATGTTGTACATGAGTTTATAGAGCCAAGAATTTCAAGCCTGCTAAGCCTATTAAGTATGTATTGTGTGCAAGATAAGAGGTCAGGTCTTGCTTCTTTGGATGGAGTATCCAAAGTAGTTCTATAGTGTTAGCTGTATGGGGGCGTATTTGGTGCTCCACCTGAAGTCTCAAACATATATGTATAATTAGAAAGGTCAGGTAGCCTTAAAGAGCAAGATACATTCACCATGACTTACATTGAATTTATTTTTAAACAGGAATTTGAAACAGTCTCCCTATCATATTTGAGTTTCCTCCCTTGTCAAAGAAAAGCAGTAGCAGACTTTCAGGGTCTTGTACCTTTCCCCCAGCTGAGGCACAAAACTTAGGCAAACTGGACCTCATGCAATATTTTCAGTAATAGATGTAGGATGGAGCTGTCTGGCTGCTTTCACGACCTAAATCTGAGCACTCTGACTTTTTATAAATATTTAAAAATTCGTCTTCACACCACTTCTGTGAGTTCCTCCATTTATAGGGGCATAACTGAAATGCAGAGAGATTAAAGAGACTAGTCTCAAAGCCTATTAAAGGCTGCTATTGATCTGAATGAGAATTAGATCAGGCCATTTGTGAATTAACTTCCTCAGTGAGTGTGAACATCTGTCTAAGTCTATTTATAGGACTAATACTATAACCCAGGTCTGTCCATTAAATTCTTTATCACTGTACATTCCTAGGAGTGGGGGAGAATAAAAATAAAAAAAAAAAGAAAGTATGTTTTTTAAAGAAAAATACATTTATTTTTTAATAAAATATTAATTAGGAAAGAAGTTTTTATATCTGTTAATTTAGAATAAATTTTAAGCTATTCAGCAAAACACGTATTTTGTTAAACATTAATGAAACTAGAGCTGAAGTTGAGTCGCTATTTAAAATTTAGACATTACTTATATAATACTTAAACAAACTGACAAAATAAGAGGCTATGAAAAATCATGCAAGTCTGGGAAATTAAATTATGCATGCAGAAGAAATGCTGAAATATATATCTTGATCTTTCCTTTGAGTAAGATTATTTTAATGTGTTAACAATGCTCCTTTTAAATTCTGAATCCATAAGTTCCAATGAAATAGTGAAATAGTGAAATAGAGGAATGGTATTTTATATTCATTTTATGGGAAATCTGTTGCATCTTTTTCATATAAATTACAACAGCTTCGAGGGGAACTAGATCTGGGGATCGTTGCAAAGCCCTATGGGTAATCCAGGTGAAAAGAAGACAGAATTTTGTGTATATTTTTAAGCACAATTATACAGAATCATAATATGAATTTTTAAGGAAGTATGTTTGAGGGATATGAGCACCAGCCTTGATGTTATTAATATAGCATGACCCATTTTAATAGTACAGTTGATAAGCATTGCAGTGACTCTATAGACACATGATTACTAGAAAGAGCACAGAGGTTTACTTGTACACGACCATGCTGGCTTCAAATTCAGAAGAAATAAATTACATTTCCTTATGTTTAAGAAAAAGCATTTTTGTGAAAATATAGTTCTTATTACAGAAATACAGGAAAGATGGTATGATAGAAGAAGATGGGTATGAAAACAACATCAAAGTGAATGGATTCTTTCAAGTCAGAGTAAGGGTAAAAAATTTATTATTTAGTATATGGTTCAGTATATTAGAATTTCTTCATAGAGTGAAAAAAACTGTTGCCTCCAGACACAAGATCTTTTAGTGATTTATTTATAAATATTATACCTCACTCTAATATCTCAGTGAAACTATCAAAAGTATTGTTACTGTTTTATCAGCAAAGTTTTAATGTCAATAAACAATTTTGTATATCACAGTGTTAGTGAGTTCTAAGATATTTATTTACAGCACTAACAAGATTCCCAATCTGGCAACATGAATATGACATTTTTTTAATGACAGAGACCAACTTCAAGAGAACTATTTACCTAAGAAATATGGTAAATTCTCCATTGTATGTAATCAATAGGTCAATATAGGATGTATTTCAAAAAGATATACCGTAATTTAATCAAATTAAAAGTCACAGATTTGATAAAGGGATTAGGAAAATATGTTGTCAGTAAGTCACAACAAGAATGGTAAGATCCAATCCTTCTTCATAAATTGATTCTTAATTTACCATCCTGGTGCTAAAATCTTTTGATCTCTAAAGTGTTACCAGCAACATGGCCAGAAGTTATTGAGAATATAGACCTAAGGCTGATGAGGTCCTGCCATAACTGATATGCTTTACTTACAATGTATAAGCCCCCCATCCTGAAGGCCGTAATTGTTCCTGACTGCTTCTATTAAGCAAAAGCAGATCCATCATACCACAAGAGTTTTGAGGGTTTTTTTTTTCTTTTATTTGCAGTTTTAGAGCTGATATTATGATTGTTGCAAAATCAGTCACAACAGTGAATTACCTGGAAAGTCAGTGATTTACCTGATTCACCTAGAAAGTCATTCATGTGCTGAGGATGTCCAGTTGATTTCATCCAAAGCATAGATTCAAAGAGGTAAAAAAAAAAAAAAAAAAAAGACAAACAAACAACAAAAAAAAATCAGGTATACAATGTAATAAAGATAACAGAGATAAAATACAACTCATTCCAGACTGCTATGTGCAGTATTTAACATATCTTACATCACATGTTATCAATTCGATTCCATATAATGTCTAAGATCTTGCTGGGGAATTGGGCTGTTTAGACAAATATTTGTGGCTTCTTACTGCATTTCAAAATTTGAAGATATTTCCAAACACAAACTAAAACCACAGATAGTTAAAGACTTTTTTTTTTCATTAAATCATGAATTTATTCAAATTATCACCAACATCACATTATCTAGTAAACATTCCCAAACTCTTCCCTTCCATACCCTAGACTTATTGGAGAAGACTGTTTTTCATTATCACAGTTAATAAAACAAAACGTACTTACATTTGTTTTTCATTCTGTATCAGTCTATACTGTTGAAAATATGAGATACAAATGTGAACAGACTAATTACATACAATTTATTGCTTGATTCTTAAGACCAACCTGACACTGCTCCTCAAGCTTTTAGGGAAAAGTTGATGTTATTGCAGAGCACTGAAAACCACAGCGAACATTTGACTTGATCCTTCAGCACATAGAATTAAAGCATCAGCAAAAGCCTCAGTTCACTTGAGAGTGGGCTTTATGCATGCCTTACACCTCTCTCCTCAGAGCTAGCAGATTTTTTTTTGCTATTTTATCCTATTTTTTCCTGCCGTGCACAGCTGGGCACAGCCTGTGCTTACTGCTGTGGAGCATAGTGTTGCAATTCTTCTTAAGTTTACATCTTAGAAGATAATCCTTCTCCACCTTGAGAAACTGCACTATGTCAGTTCTTCTGCATCCATAGATTTGCTAGTGGATGTAGTGATAAAAAGTTTAAAAACTGCCCTACAGTGTACAAAAAACTTCTGGTAGACACTAGATATATTTTCACTATCAGGCCAGATGCAAACTTCATGTTTTTAAGAACCTATTTCAGTTGTTAAATTTTAGGATACTGTTGTCTGCTATTTGATGTAATGGGAAAGGATAAATAGGTGTATTTAAAAATCTAGTTATTTCACAATAGAACTGGGTCATAAAATAATGTGATTTTTATGATGGCTGTATTTTATGATGTGATATGCAGTTGTAAAATGTTCTTTCCAATATAAATGTATTACTGGAGTGCTGATTCTATTGCTTTTGAACAAACTATGCCCAAGAAAATATGCTATTAGTAAATGAATGCTTTATATTAAGTTTGCACAAATATTGTCATTGTTTGGAGCACATTTTAATTCAAAGCTCTTCAAACTGGGCTATCTTACTTCCTGCTTGCAGTTGCTCAAATTGTAAATGGGAAGGAGACCAATCAAATTTTATCCTTGTAATAAATGCAACAATTGCTTAAATAGAAAATGAAATTAAGAAAAAGTTAAGTGTATTCTTAGTTGTCTCTAATGTCATCTTTGGAAAGTATATAAAAGATACTGATTGCATGTCAGCTGTGCAGCTTTCTGTAGACATCCACACATGACTGTTGTGGAATCTACAGCAGAGGTTGTAGTTTTGTACTGTTTCTTCATAGTAAGTAGCACATGAGACATAGTGTTAGGTTGCTTTTGATCTTGAGAGAATATAGGAGAATGCAGATAATCTTATGGTGGTTGCTAGGACTAAATAAAGCAAAGCAAATTTAACTCAAAGACCTGTCAAGGATCAGAAGGCTGTGAGAATGTGTAAGACATGTTTAAGGGAAGAGGACTAAAGGCAGAAGGATGAAATCAAGGTGAATTAGGAAGAAAAGCATGGGAAAATAGAGGGAGAAGAGAGTAAAGGAGACTGGTTGCTGGCACTGCTCACTGTGCCTTGATCTGTGTGGTCATACATGTCAGTACTGTGTGTGCCTGTGTGTGTTTGTGTCTACCTGTGTGCCTCACCATGGTTGGACTGGAGAAACAGTGCTGGAGCCACCACTCAGCTATGAGGCTGGACTACCAATATTTCATTCAACGAAGCCCAGGAGTTTCACCTACTTCTAACATGCTTTATCTGAGCATTTTTTACCCCATGAAGTTAGAGAGCCTCAGCTAACTAGGCAAGGTATATAATATAGTCTGATAATCCTTTGTCACCAGCTTGATTAGAGCCAATCTCTTATCATGAAGTCCATAATTACTAATTTAAAGGCAGTAAAAGTAAGATTTTTTGCCTTAGCTGCCCTGACATCTCTCTGCAATTTCTGTGCACTTTCGCATCTCTTTGTAGGATCTTCTTTAGCAGGGGCAGTATCAGTTATGTTTTGATTATGCTGCTCTGAGAGTGTTTCCTCTGATCAGTTTTAAGAAATCTTTGTTCCCTAAACTGAATAAAAACTTTTTTTTTTTTTTTTTTTAATTTCATGGGTGAAGCTCAGTTAGGGTGAGATGGCTATAGACAGCTTTATTAACTGAAGTCTTGCCTCTAATGGATTTAACTGAATGACTTTTCCACTGAATTTTATGTGTGCATAAAGCACCCATTTGTAGTTCAGAAAACTTCTCTGTACTTCTCTGTCACTGTATTGGTCTTTTGCCTATGACAATGTATGAATTTAGATTTAAACTATTCCATTGTGTTTATGGGTGTTTATGAAGTCTTTTCCTCCTTCCTTGAAAGAAGTATTCTGCATAAATGGGAAGAGTAACAGGGATATGTTACTTTGTCAGAGTGCATATTGAAACTTAAGAGACTGAAATTTGCCATCAAAAATTAGGTTGAATTTGTAAATGACTCAATATCTACTTGAACATGCACAAATACAGAGATACATGCTGACATAAGTCTCAGTTCCCAAGGAAATCAAGATAAAGTGGCTTGATGAGTCATTCTCACATCTACCTCATTCTAGTTTTTCATAATGTATTATCAGAACAAACTTTTAGTCATAAGGCTGGAATAGCCCTTACAGAGTTGTTTTCTTTTCATGTTTTCCCTTATAAGATGCATGTGTCTTCTTGTCTAGTCCCCCCTGCCTGCTACCTTGCATTTCCACAAGGAGCTCATTACACTACACTGTGGAAGGTTTTTAAGGTTTGCTTTAAATTTTCTATTTATTCTTTTTTCTTTTTTTTCTGAATTCATGAGTTGACTTTAAGCATTTCAAACTCTTCACATATGAGTGCTGAAATTTCAACACTTTGATGAAAGTAGCCTTACTTTCTGAGATAATGAGTTCTCACTGAAGTCAGTGGAAAATCTTGTTGCTCACTACTTCTAAAAAACTACTACTTTAATACATGTGTTTAAATTAGGAACAGAGGCAGAGTTCTTAAAAGTACCTAGGGGACAAAGCAGAAATCCCACTGAAAGCCACTGAACCTTGTGAGCTTAAGTAATTTAGTTTCCTTTGAATTTCCCACTGCCTGAGTCTAAAATTAGAGCCATGCTTTAAAAAGTGAGGTATCCACCATTTCAAAATTTCAGTATTTTTTTCCCTCTTTCCAAAACATAATAAAATGGAGACAGGAAAAGGAAAGGAAAATAGATATTACAATAATAAAGAAATATATAAACATTCAGACAGAAATATAATACAAATTTAGCCTGTCACATAGGTCCTGATAGGAATGAAAAATTGATCTCTCTTTTCAAAGATTCCACGTGGAATTTCAGTATTCCAAACACTTTTTAACCTTTCTCAAATTAAACTTTTGAGAGAATGCTCTAATTACTCAGATGATGTATCTGGGCTTAATGGCATTACCGCAACTCTTAAAGACAGTGATTACAGCTTTATTTGAAAAGGAAACTGATCCTATTGGAAGGAATTAGGACAGGGCATTCTGACAATGCTTTCAACAGAGGATGATCAGAGCATTTAGGGTTTCATCCTCCTCCACTTGGGCTTCATAAAGGCAGCAGATAGCCATAGCACTGCTTAAACACAACAACTCTGGCTTTGTGCAGGATAGTAGTACTTCAGGGAATTTTTGCAGGGTTCAATAGCAATTGTACTATAAACTGTATTAGGTTAAGTGATAGCTGAGTAGTAGAAACAGGTAAGGTTACATGGAGAGGGAAAGAGAAAGGAAAGGAAAGAAAGAAATGGATCATAAACACGCTATTGTGGACTTCGATTATGCCTAAATTTTTATTATTTATTTATTTATATATCTCTTCCAGTTGTTTTTTCATTAAAAAAAGATTTGGCAGTCTTTGTTTCAGAGCACAAATGTTTCAAAAGCTTGTTAATATTTAAAGAAAATTTTTGTCTTCAGGATAGTAATTCTAGTCCATGACACCAACAGCCATTAAAAGCCTTCCTCTTATAGAAACTAGATGTGTAAAAATCGCTTGCAGTATTAGCTCGTTTCCTATCCAGACTTATCAGAGTTTGCAAATTGTTAACAACATTAACAAAACAGCCAAGTAGTGAACAAGGATAGAATTTAAACAACCCTTTCTCCTCCCTTGATCTGGCTCACGCACACAGTTATAGTAAGACAGGATGCTTGTGTTTTTATCAGCTATTCTATGACAAGAGCTTCATTTTCCGAGGTTGTTAAACAGGAGTATTTGCAAGTACAGCCAGTTCATATAATAAATCTTTTAATAAATGAAAATAAAAAAGAAAAAAATGCTTAAAAAAACCTCTTTGGCAAATAGAGTGGTTGGAGTAATTTACTATTCTGTGAAGTTCAACAGCTGCCTCACATAAAGCATTTCTCTTTCCCACTGGCAGCGGAATAACTACAGGAAGTTGTTCAATCAAGAAAAGGTCATTCTCACCTTGCAGGAATGTGTTCTGCTAAATTGGTAGTGGGAAACCTCTTTATCTAACTTTTACCTTAAGACATTTTGCAACTTAATAAACACAATATTTTTCACATGGCTGAATTTTAATTTTAACAAAGTTCGGAATGCCCTCAGTAATTCTTCCCATGCATGCAGCACTGTTCTGAAAAAGAAAAAAAAAGAATAAAAATAGAACAATATTTATAATGCATAAAGATTAGGATTATGATTGGAAAAAGTCACTCTTCTGCATGTTTGGAGATGCAGACATTGTGCAGTCCTCTGTAGTCACAGAACATTACCTATCTATGCCTAACAAGTTAATATTGATTTGTTCATTCCCATTCTCAAAAAATACTTTAGAAAATAATGTTCATTTTGCCAGAGCCAGATGACACAGGGCAATTGTGGCCTTATTGTCATGGTGGGAGGGTGGGAGACAGTGGACCACACCACTCTGACATAAAATCAATTTATTCACTATGCAGAACAGGCACAATGGAGGAGCTGTTGCACAACTGTATGTGTTTGAGAGTAGACACAAGGAGACTATAATTTCCTTTTTCCTTATGTAAACCAGAATCTGTCTCTGCATTATCATGATTCAGAGAAAAAATATCACTTCTAAGTCCCCGATGAATCCCAACTGATTAAGGCTCTACCCTTTTCAGAGCATAGATGAGCATGGCATTTATACTCAGTTTTAGCTCAAAAGCTGAAGTGCCAGTACCTACTATCACTACTATTTAGTCTTTTGACTAAAACATACACAAAAAGAGGATGGTTTGACTTCAATTCCCTCCTTAGTTCAGGGTGCTTCATACCTGAGTCAGTCTGCCTGGAAATAGAAACAATCCAGAAAATGAGTGCCCATTCCAAAGTGTATGTTAATGTCCAGTTAATCAGTCTCATTTTCAGTTGTTTTATTTGAATTTATAATAATTAAATATTTGGTTGAAGAATTAGTCTCCACCTCTTCTCGGGACTGGTAGCCTCTCTTAAATTTTCTGTAGTCACTGAGTAGAACGCTCATCTGAGAAGCAAGCAAGATGTCTTTCAGCCTTCAAAGGTTCATGGAGTTCACCATTGGCTTTCCATTCTCTGGATCAATTAAATCTCTGGTCTATTTGTAAATTGTTATGCCAGCAGCTCCTCCTACAGCTATTGTGGCTTAGGAATATTAAGACCTACTTAAAATAGATTATTCTAGGTGTGTGCTCAGCATGCAATCTTTCTGAATAACTCTTCATAATGATTAATCACTCTCTATCACTTAATACTTCCCATATGTCATATAAGAAGCACAGGTATCTTAAGTTCTGTGTTCTGAATCACCCTCCTGAGGCTACGTTTCTATTTTTTTTAGACACTATGGTTCCTAAATGGAAAAAGGTCTAAATTGAGTTCTTGTATCTCATGTGGATAGCTGTATTTATATAAAACATTTAATCACCAATTGCAGCCCTGAAGATTTTACTCAGTACCCGCTTAACCCCAAAGATTCTTATGAAATGAAATGTTTAGCAGAGGTCTGAAAATGCAAGTTTCTGAGAACTTACTTCCAGAGATCTCTATATTGCAAACAAAACTGATTAGAAAAGTGGTTCTTTAGTATTTCACAGAGACTTGCTAGCACCTGCCTCTAAAGATCAAGCCCTGAAAGATTCTAAGGAAGGTCACAGCTATATATGAATTATATTTGTTTCCTTTCATGAATTACTAGTGGACTTCCATTCAAAGCATCAGGCACTTTTATAACATATCATAATTCATATGATCGGTCTATAAATATAGGAGATAAAATTATCCAAGCAGTTCACCCAAGCTCAACCACCATAAACTAATTCCAAACACAGGACTTGCAATTATCATTTTATCATTTTTTTACCAATGAAAATAATGGCAGAAATTGCAGAATGTGCTAACAGCATTTCATTTCACAAGACACTGATGGTTCAGATGTTCACTCACTACCCTGTACTTGTGCACATGGAGCTTTGATTTCATGGAATCTTTTGAGCATGTAATTGGTAGAGTTCAATGATTCACAGCTTTCTAATTCAGCTGATATTTTGGCAGGTTATTAGCCAGCTGCTATTCATTGAAGCAGATGTTATGAACCATGCATACAATTGTCAAGGTTAGAGTTAGCACAAAGAAAACTCTATCCTTCCCCTGTCAGGGTTTATAACAAAACGTATACTGACGTCATCAGAGGAATCAGCTTCAGAGAATGGGTGATGCTCAAATTCATCTTCCATTATCTTGTTCTGCTCCTGTACCTCTTCCTTCACCTCCCTGTTTTGCTCATGGCCAACTTTTTCATCCTAGTGTAGCTTGCATTTTGCTTGTCTACTCTTAGCATCTAGTCTTCTTTCAAGCTGATTTCTGCACTTAGAAACATTTTTCAGTTGTCACTTTTCAGCTCTCCACATGTGCCTCCTATACTTCCTCTGTCATTAAATTGGATTATCAGTAGGGTTGTTATTCTCTGCCTTCTGCAAATGAACGTTCTGCAGAGCTCAAAAGCAACTATAGAACAAGTTACAGCAAGCTAGTTCAGGATAATGAATCTACTCAAGCCTAGATATTGTTGCCTGCTTGGGTCAGGAAACGGGCTTTGTTTCTAGTATTTTTCATTCACTGTAAGTCTCTTGTGTATGACTGAATATCTACCTTACACAGGGTAACTGAAATGGAAAAAATATGCAATACTTTCTGCTAAAAAACTGAATGGGCACCTCAGTATTTGCATTATTCCTTGTATTTCCCAATACTTGTTATAAATAGATATTGGAAAATAATAACATACATAATGTATAGCAAGAGATGAGTTTGAGAACTGGAACATTAAACAATTAAGCCAACCACATATCGTACTTTTTTTCCTTTCAGCATCAGTTACTATTCTTTATATATTATTATCTCTTGCCAGTAGAGTGGTACAATAGCAACTTGAATGACCAAGTGAAAAGATGCATTTTCTGCATCCAGGGTTTGGCTAGAGGACCTTTATGTATAAGATTTACAACCACTTACGTCCTTACTGTCCTGACGCTGAAAATGCTAACCCCTCATTGCTGCTGTGCTAATTTCAAGTGACTTGAATTTGTCTCTTCAGTTTATTTTATATGAAGACAGTTATTAAGTATCTTTACAGCACAGTAATTTACTGATAGGCTTTGTAAATTCTTTTTTTTTTTTTTTTTTTTTACCTTAAGGTCATTTGACAAAATCAGGAATAAGGACAGTCTCCTTGCATAAAAATTCTTGTTTCCTTTGTATGCTTGTGTATCAATAGGCAAATCTTCACATACCTAACTGGTCATTTACACATAACTGGACATGATCGCTGCATACAGTAATTTCATTGAAATGTCAGGTGTACTACTGTGATTACTCTTTTCCAGAGGCAATTTAGAAAATCAGAAAATGAATATGTGCTGCTTGTAATGCCACAAAATGACCTTCTGCTAAGTATTCTCAGGGAGTTGCAGCATAACAATGATCTAGCTTTTGAAGTCCAGGATAAATGAGAAAGAATAACTACAATCTCTTTGTAACTATTTTTTTTGATATTCAGTATGCAAGAGGAAGTCGATAGCAATACATTTTAAATTAAGCTTTCTAAGAGTCATAAACTTATGTTCTAGAATCTATATGATAATTTGGTATGAGGTTAGAAATAAGGTCATATAATATTTTTAGAAGAAGTGAGAGCAAAAAAATCAACAGTTAATGGGTTGTAGATTTCAAACTATACATAGAAATCCATGGTTCAGAAGAACATAAATGTTTTGTGGTTGACTTGAACTCAGGAGAAGGGACAAGGGTATTCTATATACAAAAAAAAGCTGATGACAGTTCAAATATTCTGAAGCTGCTTGGAAGAATATTGGTTTCTTGTAATATTGGTTTCTTGTGATCAGAAACACTAATGTGCCTCTTTCTTACATGACTTCTTGAGGAAACTTGAGGAAGTACAGTCGTTACTAGTTGGCTTATATTGAAAATTACCCGATAGCAACAAATTCTGAAGAAAAATACAGTATTGTGCTTCCATATTCTGCAACTAGTACTGAAAGAAAAACTCTATCAGTAAATCCTCCCTAAGTAATGATTTTGCTTTTTTATATATAGGACTAATTTTATAGTAATGAACAATTTTAAATAACCTATTTATCTTGCATTCCCATAAAGAAATTTGTAAATGTCCATCTAAAAAAAATGTGATTAAAAAACTTATTGTTGAATTCTTCTGGCTGCCAAAAACTATTTTGTCAATTGTTATGAAATTTTAATTTGAATTGCTATGGAATAGTAACAACAAATATTGATTTAAATAAATTATTACTTGCTGTTTATCTTTTTGTAGCATTAATAAAAAGAGAGAGAAAAAATGTCTATATCTTAAGTAAAGAATTCAACAGAATTATTTTTTCAGAGTAATTAAGATGAAAATGAGTATTATTTTCTGGATTTTTAAACCATAACATCAACATGTCATTGCGGATCTCACTGACAAGTGTGCACAAAAGAGAGCTAACCATGTTAATTTTTTAGTTTCCCTATTCCTTTCCTCTATAATGAAAGAAATAGAGGGCATACTATTCATGTTGCACCTTTAAAACTACAATAGTGCTTCCTACTTCTTTGAATTGCACTGCAGTAAATCATTATTTCTTAATTTCTCTTCATTGCACAATTTTAAAAGGTTCTAAATACATTTTCCCTACACACTGATCAAAATGAACTTCACAGAACATTTATTCTATTTGCCAGATGGCCAGTTTCATCCATCTATGAAAGACAGGGACTCCTTTATCTGAAAAAGTTTTACTGACTAGTTTTAAACTCTCATAGCTCCATCTGTGTTGTTTTTGTTGTTATCATTTGTTTTCAGAGTTGGACAAAAGGAGAAAGATGCATGTATGAGTTGAATTTTAAAAATTTGAATAAGCATTGTCAACAACGGATTTGGACATATCCGATTATATAGTTTACACTTATTTTGATTTATACATACAAGAAACCTGTATGAAAAAATTGACCACTATTGTATTTATTTATTTCACTAGATGCAGCATACGCTATTTCTGCAGATAAATATAATAATAGGAAGTACCACAAAACCAAGCATATATAGGTGGAGAGCAAGCCTATGCATGGCCACATATTCCACTTTGTCTGTTTCTACCATTAGAAGATTGTCCTAAATCCTTACTATATCCACAGAAGACCACAATTTTTTTGACCTCTATGCATTATAAATAATGTAATGTAAAATAAGACCAATGAAAGGAATCACTTTTGGCCCCAATTAGCAAGTGGGCTTTTCTTACTAATCTTATAACTAATGTTCTGTCAGTTGATTGCTTAATGAGAAAGGATTTCCTAATTTTAACAAAACATCTTTTTCATAGATCATCTTTTATGAAATACAATCTCTGTCACACACACACTATGACCATAATTAGCATATTTCATGTGACATGGCTGGAATATTCATCAACAGCAACAATTTTTTGGTAAAAAATCACCAGGAAATTTTAAAAGATTTTATAGAACCTTTTCTCTTTTCTTTTCTTTTCTTTTCTTTTCTTTTCTTTTCTTTTCTTTTCTTTTCTTTTCTTTTCTTTTCTTTTCTTTTCCCTTTCCTTTCCTTTCCTTTCCTTTCCTTTCCTTTCCTTTCCTTTCCTTTCCTTTCCTTTCCTTTCCTTTCCTTTCCTTTCCTTTCCTTTCCTTTCCTTTCCTTTCCTTTCCTTTCCTTTCCTTTCTTTTCTCTTTTCTTTTCTTTTCTTTTCTTTTCTTTTCTTTTCTTTTCTTTTCTTTTCTTTTCTTTTCTTTTCTTTTCTTTTCTTTTCTTTTCTTTTCTCCTTTATCTGTGCATAAAATGTTGATCGCATTAGATGAAGCATACATAACTGCCAAAAATAATATTAAATAAGTTGAATTATTTTAATTTAAAGTAATGTATACATTCATTCTCTATTTAAAGTAATTTTAGCATAACTAAAACACTGACATATAGGCATTAAAACAGTATTTTATTTTAAGGTGTTTCAACATAAAGGCGAATAATTTTAAGATTTCCTCCAACCATAGACATCTTCCTTGAATCACTGGAGTTTATTCAGCTCTATTTTTTATGTATATTATTGCAAAACTTTTAATGCCATCACATTTAAGTTTCTATAATACAGCAGAGCTGCTAATTTATTTCCAGGCCTCATATTGATCTTAATTTAAGTTCTTCATTTAGATGGTATGAAAACAAACAACCAAATACAATAAAAAACAGATACTGAGGATTCATCACAGTTAAAGATTCTTTGATCCTTCGATATTTTCCTGAATCTGTTCTATCTCACAAGCCACAATTTTGAACAAATCACAATTTTAAAATAAGTATTCAGATCTCCTTCAGTATCAGTAATCACTGATGGCTTTTTCCTGAACAAGGCCTAAAATATTCAAAATTACTGAGCATGACAGTGATAAGCTACTGCAGATTCTGTTAAGTTCTGGGGTGAGGTTTGACACTCCTTCATGACAAGAAGCCCACAGAAATAAAAAAGTACATGTAAATGCTTTGTGTCCCAATGTCCAGATCCTGTCCCTAAGGCCCAGGTCATGTCCTATATTTTTAATTAACATTTGCATCAATTGATTCACCTGACTGGAGGCTGAAAATGGTAAGCGGCCTCTTGTTTGAAGGCTTGGTAGAGCACACAGCTGAGCAACATGGAATATTTTTCCATAGCATAGAAATTTAATGCATCCTGGCCCAGAAGACAACACTTTTTCTGGATATCTAGGTATTCAGTATGGGACAATGCATTTGCTGATCGTAAGTCCAGTAGAGCTCTTTTATTGCTTGGAGGTAGATGGACATTGACACACAGCAGTAAAGTGAGCAAATTTCATGCATACATGATGTCTGCAGAACTGAAACAGACCCTTGGCCTATTTAATGTGATTATGTGCTATCACTGTCCTCAGTTAATGCTTTTATCCCTGCTTATCAAGATTCATCTTAAAAGCAATTTACCTGCCAACATTACTCTAAATAAGAATCTGTCCCAGAACTAGATTTCTTAACAGCTAAAAATCTTCTAATCTTCATCCAGATGTAATCTTTCTTTGTAAATGGTTTCATTAGCCCTTTCTCTAAATATTTTTTCTGCCTTTTTTGTGTTTAAATTAATATGGTTATCAAGAAAAAACAGACCCACCTTCCCTTTTTGCTGGTCTATAAAATTTAAATATATATACATATATATATACACATATGTGTATATATATATACATAATATGTATATCTTTTAGGTGTGTTATTTTGCTATTCATCTTTTATACATCTGTTCTAGGGGAGAGTTCTTTTTTGAACACAATTATGTAACATTTACTTGGAATAGGATTTCATATGGGATTCCAAGGCAAGGTCTCCTAAAGGCCGTCACACAGTGGTGCTCATGTTTTCCTAATTCTCTTGAAAAATTTTTCATGTTACACTGTGTTTTCATCTCCTCATCTGTATCACAAAGGCATCCAATATTAGTGCTTCCAGGTGCTTCTCACTTTAATAGCTTCCAAAGCTGGGAAATTGTATTACAAAAAAAAATTTTATTGTTAGTCTAAATGCAAATTACTTTTACCAACATTTATAAACAACATTGCACTCTACCAACATTTATAAACTCTCTGCTGAGTTCTGCAGTTCTTTTTTAGACAAACCTGACAACTAGTAACAACTATCTTCCAAATATAGTAGACTTGTAAGGCTTCAGTCAGTTGCATGCATTAGAAAAGAGTAGGTTTTTCTAGGAAACAGAGTAGATGGCTGATCAACACTGAAATATCACCAATTAGAAGCGGAGATTCAGCTGACATTTATTCATAATAATAATACTGAAGAGCCAAAGTACAAGTTGCTTTTCTAATTTTGTGGGAGACTTGCCATAGCACTGAAATCAGTGGTTGTCTTAAAACAGTAGGCATTTTTGTAACAATTGTTTAAGTACCTGGAAATGAAGCTGTTCTACTGTTATTATCCAGACAGAAAGAAGAGTGGTATTTATAGAAAAATGCTATGGTAGCAATATTGCTGTATTGACTACCATTTAGAATATCACAACAGGCAACAGACTTTGGTTTTGCATGTAGCAATATCAGACAATAAAATTCAATTAACCTCCAACTTCATCATGGCAAAATTACTAAAATGAAAATCAATAAAATTCATATTGGACAGCAGCTATGCACATAGAATTTCCCAGCAATGAGAAACAGAAGATGCAGACGAATTAAAATTAGTAGCTGGAAAAGGAATCTCAAAGATGCTATTATTATGCTACTAGATGGAAATGCTCAAGTCATGAAAAACTGTGCATCAGTCAGATTTGCTCAGAAAAAAAAAAACACTTTTCTTCATTTAGAAAAAAAAATGTATTCATATAACACAATGAAGAAAGATATTTCATTTCAACAGTAACTGCAGAATATTTAACAGTTTTAAAAGCAAATGCTTGAATCAAGACTTTTGAATCAAGACTTGATCTTTTTTATCAGATTTTTGAAAGAACTAGACAAACACTTTAATTTTCAGTAGGTTTTTGAGCAGTGAAGAAATTTCAAAGAACTAAGAGAAAAGAATGCTGTAAGATATGTAAGGTAGTAGGGGATTATATCACGAGGAAGTGGACACTTGCCATCTGAGCATCAATCCTAGACATAAGAATGTAAAGCTTGATGGAGAACTTAACTGGTTATGATAGACAAGGAAAAGCTGAAATGTTAGAGCATTAATCAAAATGTCTGCAAAAAACATAGAATGCTTAAGGTTGGAAGGGAGCCCTAGAGGTCATCTAGTCCAACCCTGAACATATCTTGCTCAACTAGACATTATTAGACATCTATCTAGACATTATTTTACTGTGAAATTCTGTTCAAAAAAACAAAAAGTTTATTTACTAGATCAGTAAAAAATTAAAGAATTAAAGAAAAAAAGAAAAAAATGGTAAAAATATATATACTTTCACAGCAAGTAGAATAACATGTGATGAGTGACATGAAGGTAAAGATAACTGCAAGGAGTGAGCCACTCAATTCAGAGAGTCTCTAGCGACAAAAAAAGAAAGAAAATATATCACTTGTACATGATGACAGTTACTCTTAAACTTGTTTCCATATTATCAAAATTAATTATAAAATTATTGTTAAAACAAGCATGACTAACAAAGTCAGATATCACACCCATCTTTTGTTCACATTTTTTAGAAAGCAGTAATAACGGAAATAATGTTTAATCCTAAAAGACTCGAAAATCAGGAAATTCATTGTAAAGAATTCAGTAAATCATAGAACATTATTCAGAAATTTCAATTATCCTTTGTAGGACTAATTGCTTCAGACCAGAGAATCTTTTAGGGAACACTTTAAAACAAACAGTACTTTGCTGTGGTCATTGTCATCTGGGATTTAACAGTGTGTGTCACCAGTATTTTAATCCTTGGCTGTGGGTGTTGTGATTTCCCATTGCAATATGTTAATGCTTTTTTGTTCTAGTGATTATGGCAGAACTGTAGATCTGTGAGCACTAAGCTTCTGATATTGGTCTGGGATTTCAGAGCTACTACCTTTGTGTAGTACAAAATAACATGAGAAGGTATTGCATGGGCATTAGCATTCAAGAAAGGTTTGGGCTATGAAATTATTTCCTTCCTGGATGAAACTCAGCTCTGCAATAAAGAGCTAGTTTAAGGTCTTCTTTATCACATTAGAGATCTTCTTTATCACATTAGCTTATTTAGATTTTATTAATATTGATAAATTACTTTGCACCACAACACAAGTTTATTAAGGTGTGACAATGAACATTATGTTAAACATGCTTTATCCTTCACTTAATCTAGAGACATCCAACAATAAATAAATTTCTTCCTCATATGAAAAATCAAAACCTTAGTTTGTCTTGAGAGGCATAGTTTTATCAGAATAGAATTATTCTAGGTGATTAAACACAGCCAGCAATTACAGACAAAGGTTAAATGTTAACACAGTGTAATTTTCCAGTGTCAGAAAGCCTGTATGGCCATGCCGATAGCCAGCAGACAATGTAAAACTCATTTCCCCATTATCCTTCACTTGTGATGTGACCTGCACAAGTCAGCATTTTCTGTAAGTTTTACTTTCAAAAGCAAAATGGGATAAAAGAGGCTCTCCTTACTAATGCTGGAGTATATGGATAAAAATCAAGACTTAAGTGCTAAATATTGCTATTATCCCTCTTATCTCTTATTATCCCCATTTTCTGTGGTAGGTCTGGCGTTTGAATTATTCTGGTCCATACCTAGAAGAATACCAAACAAAAGACAAACACAGCTGGATAAGACACGATTTCTGTCCTAACTAGTAACAGACAGCATCTAGACCTGAGATCTATTCTCATTTCCTGACATTGGGAGTTATATATATATATAAAAAAAAAAAAAAAAAAGAGGCAATGGAGAGGCTGGAAAACTCCTTTCTGTTTTGAAAATCTGGAAGTGTTTGATGGAGGCATTGTTTGGATGTGGCAGTTGCTTTAGTTCCTTTACAGCACTTCACGTTTTTCTAAATGGAGACTAGGCTGTTTGGTGTGTAGTATCTAGAAAATAGTATAATTGGCAAACCACAGTGTGCAGAGACTTCACCTAATTTAATTTAAATGTTATGTACTGTATTGGGTTCCAGTTTTGCTGACAAAGCATTGAGGAAAGCCTGGGTAGGTGGCTAAGAATCTTTGGCAGATTTGTTTGAGTCTTTGATTGCCTTCATATTCTTTTTCCTGTCTGTGCTGTGGTAAAATATAGTATGTTAAGTCTCTGGCTTTTTATGAGTGACTCCGAAGTACCTGAAGAGGCAATGACCTGAAATTATAACAGTAATGAAATCTTCATTGAAGCAACAACATTTGCAATGAATATGCAGCTAAGAGCATAGGTAGTCCTTTTCAAAACACAGTTCCAGCTGATGTGTTTCCAGTATTACAGTACCAATACACATTCATAGTTTTTTCTGATTCATTTTGAAAGATTTTATTGTTGTTTAGGAATTATAATCAGTCAATAGTCAGTTTTGAAATCTTGAATCATTTACATGTAACCCTTGTGTTCAGCTGCAAATGTCTTCATTAAGCATCTTTGTTTTTTGTCAGAAATTCATATAAAACTTTGTGCTGATCTCTATTCAACTGCAGAGCACTCCACTGAAAAATTCTAATGAAAAATCCCAAGCTTAGTTTTCTTCACCCTCCCATCTTCATATTTTTCCCTTAAAAATGTTTCTATAAAATATTTATCTACATAATCAGTCTGCTTTGCAATACTGCCAATATTCTTTTACCTCATAAGAACATTTTTTTGCTAAATGTTTATTATTTATTATTAATCATAAAATATGTAAAGCTTCCAGAAATAAAGAAAACAGAATTCATCTTCTATCTTTTAAAATGAGAGTACACTGTTTACTTTTCCCATATTATTATCACAACTATGTAATAGCTGGATTTTTTTTGGCCCTAGATACACTGCAGCTTGTTCTTCACATCATATTTGTTTCTACTCTATTAAATCTTTAATGAACACATCCTTACGTAAAGATGTAAGATGCCATGGCTAGAATATATTGCAGACAGAGCCAAAACAGTTTTCTTTTCAATTGATAACTGAAGGTCTCATAGTAGGTAAAAGCAAAATCAGTTTAGAGAGGTTTTTTTTCTATCCTAATTTGCACTTTTTTTTTTTTTTTTCTCATTTGTTTTGTTAACCACTTTCCATGGCTTCTTTGATAATTTCAGACTCTCAGTTCCCTCTGGATGATTTTTTAATTTCCTTGTTCCTTTCTTACGAGACAAAATTAGAATATAAATTTCTCCAGGTTCTTCACTTATTGCTTGGAGACTTGTTAGCTTATTTTACTGCACTTTATGTAAATGTGAAATATCATGTAATGTGCTTTTATATGCTTTGCTGTATCTTATACCATGTGGCAAATAATTCTGCCTTTGTTTTTCAGCCTGCCTCATTGAGGTTAATGGTTAGGTTCCCACTGGACTTCTTCAAAGTTTGTATCAGGAATATGAGAGCAAATAGTGATCTATTAGAATGGCAGTGTAAAAATTCTACTACCTTAGTGAAAAGTTAAACCTTTCTTTACCTTTTCTGATTATGGACGGCAAAGATTTTTAATGAGATTATGGAGATTATCAGTGTTAACTGAACCTTCTGAAGAACAAAAGATTATTAAAATATTTAAAATTAATAGGCAAAAGACAAACTGGTATACTGGTGGGTCCAAGGTCCTGATGACTTATTAAATATATGATTCTTATCCTTTTCCAAACTCTTGGCATTTCTGAGATTATTTCTGGCCTCTTCCATTAGCACCTAGATTTTTTTTTCTAAAATTAATCACCCTAATGGTCATAATAGATTTAAGCTATTCAGAAGAATAAATCTAAGAAAACTGTTCCAGAGCACTAGAATAGGCTGCCTAGAGAGGTTGTGGAGTCTCCTTCTCTGGAGATCTTCCAAAGCCACCTGGATGCCACCCCGTGCCACGTGCTCTAGGTGTCCCTGCTTGAGCAGTGGGGTTGGAGTAGGCCATCTCTAGAGGTCCCTTCCAAACTCAACCACTCTGTGATTCTGTGATTCTGTGAGAACTAATCCGGATTTCTGAATGTATATTATAAACTGCCATTTCAAGTGGTAACTTGTAGTCTTAGATCACTGCCTTCCAATGAGCTATTCAGTGCAACTATTTTCTTAAACTTCCAGCACTTCAGATGAATACCACAACTTTTGCTTACTTATTAAAAGAAACATACACCTCTACCTTTTAATATATCTTAAATTCCTCACTCTATATTTATCTCTGTCATGTTCAATTTATTCTTCTGTTCTCTTGTGTAACTGTCTTCTCCTGCCTTGTCATAAATTCCTTTTGTGCGTCTAAAAATAAAATATACAAATAGTTTTCAATAAAATAATTATTATGACTGCAAATCACAAAAAAAAAAAAAGATTTTCAGATGCTACAAACAGCTGTATCTCAATTTGTCAAATCATCTGTTGAGTGACTTTACTGTCCTTAATTTCTAGTTGCTATTTTTCTTTTAACAGCTTTGTGTTTTATGAAGCAAAATTCATATTTATCACTGCTTGTATTTTTTTCTGTTTATATTTGAACTTCTCTTCAGAGTTAATTTAAGAAATTATTTAGCAGTCGTCTAGTAAATACGTGATATCTGGATTCTCTCATCTCGCAATGTGATTTAGTAGTGCTATGTGAATTACACAGATTTATCCAGAGCTTTCACTTAATTATACTAGAGCTGTCGCAGTGTGACTGATTGTTTGGGTGATATTAATATCTGAATAGTGAAGGGTTTTTTATGAAGATAAATTCCACTAAGGCTGACATTTTATTAACTAGTTCTAGAAACTTGTTGGCTGTTACTTCTTCTGTGGAAAAGTTAATTAACTTTGATAAATAAAACACTAACATGCTTGAAGATAAACACTTTAGGTGTTACTATATTTATATATATGTATTTGAATTTATTGTTTGGTAAGCATTTACAGCTGTTAAAGGTCTATTTATATTACCTGTCTAATTTCATCATGCTGAATTCCATAATCAACAGGAAGATGTGAGATGTTAGAGAATGTTTCAGTTATCCCATATGATAATTACAATTAAATATTTTTCCAGCCTGGGCTGTTCTGAAATCATACTTTATACCAAATGTTGCTTTCAGAGTTCTAGCGACTGAAAATTATTTTGTCTTCTCAATCCGAATCACAGAATCACCGAATGGTTAAGTTTGGAAGAGACCTCTAGAGATCATCTAGTCCAACTCCCTGCACAAGCAGGGACACCTACAGCATGTCGCACTCGCACGCACATCCAGGCAGGTTTTGAAGATCTCCAGAGAAGGAGACTTCACAACCTCTCTGGGCAGCCTGTTCTAGTGCTCTGTCACCCTCACAGTAAAGAACTTTATTTTTTTATATAAAGTACTTTATTTTCTACTGTAGTTCAGTGACTCAGGTACTATGAGGCTGCTCTTGGAAATTGATAATGTGAACTGATCCCTTCAAAATGGTCAAGATTCTACAAATCCTTCAGCTTTTCTATATTTCCCTCCTTTTCAGAAAAAAAAAAATGAAAAATTTCTGTTATGTGTTACTCAGCTGAATCACATGTTATTATCCATACACTAATCTGTCCACATCTTTTTGACTGATTTCTCCATGCTAGTGACTATTTATACTTTTCTCCGTGCAATAGCAGCTGTGAAATTTGCTAACACAACCACTCTTATCTTTTGCTCATGATCCCATTAATAAGGTATTCCTATTTCAAATTCAATACACTGAATTGCATTGTTGCATAGGAAGAATACACTCACTTTTAAAAAACAGATCTGAGAAATTATATAAAATTATAAAAAAAAATATTTCTGTGACATCAGAATAGTTAATATATACATATATGAATATATTGGTAGTCTACGTAATATATATTATTTACTTTCAATTATTTTCCAAAGGTTGTGTAGCAATTTCCTCTAGAAAACCATGCACCTAATAATTTTATATATGTGAAAAAGATTAGCAAAACGCTAACATCAGAGAAGCATTAATACTCCCTTTAAGAAAGATGGAAACCATTTTTTTGTGATAAAACCAAATAGTTCTTATAAACATTCAGTCTACTATTGCAGTTCAGAACCATCAATTCCTAAAGACAAAATTCAGCCAAAAATTTCATAATCTGACAGCCACACTATGATTGCTAATAATATTGCAATAAAATCAGGTTTAAGGACTAGACCACCAATCTGCAATTCACTCTTTGTTATAACACTATATTAAAACACGAAATGCATGAAATACATGATGTTATCATTTGGTAAGAAATACAGTGTAAACCATGGTTCAATAGCAAATATAAGATTAAGATATACCTGAAAAATCTAATCTGTACAACACAAAAAAAATACTAGATAAGCATCTCTGCTGTGGTGGGTGGATACCTGTAATTTATACTTGTATTGTTTATGATTTCAGGACAATGCTGTATCGCAGAATCCTGTTTAAGATGAATTATCTTCAAATAAGTAAATTTGATATTAGATATCAAACCTTTCAAATATCTAAAAGAATCCAGTCAGAAAGTACTGGACAGCTTCTCAAATATTATCTTCCAATTTGAAATAAATTGATCTACAAAAAATTCTTAGCAATGTATCAATGGCCACTCACCTGAAGAATACAAGACAGCAGGTCTGCCTCCTAGATCTTTACTTTTAACTGTTGGTAAACTTCTTTGACGTTGCATCATCATCATCATCATCATCATCCTAGCAGCAGTGTCAGTGGTAGTAGTAGTAGCAATAGTAACAGTAGTAGTAATAATAATAACAATGCAGTCAAACTTGGATGAGAATCTCCCTTTTGTAAATATTTATGGCATTGTTATGAATTTTTTGCAAGGAGGTCAGTGAATCAGTGATTCTCTGCTTGATGAAAAGTAGTCACACCTGCACAGAACTCCTAACAAAAATTTGCTAATAAAAATGTTAGTGAGTAATCTAAATACCAAAATCCATCCCAGGAATATACAACTTGCCCACAGAAACTTTGAAAATCATAAATTTTGGTATGATTAATCAGACTATGAGCCATGACTTTGTCAAGGACAAATTATCGACATGTCCAGAACAAAAATAAATTAGAATTGATTCAATGTGGACTTGTGCTGGCAAAGGGCACAGTTTAGGTAAAATAATATTTTAATTAAAATTGCAAATTCAAAAGCAATATCTCACTTAAAATACCTAAGAAATTTGTAAAAGTCAATGTCAAGTAGCAGCAAAAAAAATCTATGTCTTTTAATAATATGTTCTTTCCCTTGGTAATAGTTATAGAAAGCAGTTTGCTATGTTCTTGTGAAATTTCCTTTTGGACAACTGAATCATGTCTGACTTGGCTTGCTTTCCTATACAATACTCAGAAGATTTCCTTAATGTTTAGAGATTCTGTGGGATCTGAATGAAGACAAGCCCCTAAGCCAAGAGTTCCCAAACTCTTACTGTGCAGATTACTTACAAAGTACCTGCAGGAATCAGCCCCTAGTTACAAAGTTGTCGGTACAGCGATGACACAGCACCCCTTGATCAACAATTCTGCATGCAGATTCATGATGCTTGGGCAGACGATGATTTCTAGTCACATATTCTACCTTCATCTATAACTGTAGTAAACAGTATTAAGTAAGTAATTTAGGTGAAGTGAAATAAACTAGAAAATATCAAGATGCTACCCTAATATATTAATGAACGCTAGGTAAGGCATTTCCTGGGAAAATGCAGATTGAAATTTTCAGGGGAAATGCACTTAATGAAATTACTTAAATGTCGTATCTTAAGAGTGAGTAACAGGAAGAGTAAAACTATTCCTCCTTCCTAAGTATTATGAAACTATTTTTCAACTTTCAAAATAAAATATTTGGTCACAAATGTAACATTGCTTATAAGACAAAAATGATTTTTTTTATTCTGTGTGTGATAAATGAAATATTTCTGTTTCTTTCCCATAGAAAATATATTGATTGGTCTAAATAAATAAAAATCAAAATAACTTTCAAGTTACTACATTTGTTGTTTCTTCTTGGTAACGTAACTAAAAAGAATATTCACATATTTCTCTTCATTTTACATTTACATATCTCCACATGCTTTGTAATACATCTAATTTCCCTGAGCACATTTCAAAGCTATTATTTCTCCTTTTTGTTTTTATCAATGAATTGCTTGCTTTTAGTCTGAAAAGAACATCTAAAGTCTTACAACAGTATAAATTAGTGTGCTGTCGTGTGATATATTAAACAGCAGATGTACTATAAATGCTGAAACCTGACAAGAGCTTTTCTAAAATTTGCAATATCAAAACTACAAAGGAGTTTAGAATGAGCATAAATTGCACTTCCAGTTTTTTGGAAGCTAGTTACAACATATAATACTTGAAACTGTGTCATGAATAATAACTGTGTCACCAAAAATACCTGTGTCACGAAACACATGTTATGAACAGTGTCGTGAAAGAAAAATCATCATAAAATAAGCTAGCAGAAGTAGTTCTGTACTTCAGACCATCTTATAAAGTATTCTGGGATGATCAAAACCATAATACCAGACATATAGAAAAATATAAATTAAAGTTTTCCTTAAAGTGTCTGACAATGATGTCACCTAGTGTGACGTATGGAAATCCTTGTCTAAGGATCAATATTTTAAAAGATAGGTTCAGATAATCTACATGACAGACACTATGCTAAAATGCTCAAAAGATTAGTGAGGAATGACATACCAAATCACTCAGAAAACATTTCAGCAGAAACGTTCTTTTTTCATGGAATCTCCTGTGACATTTTTCCGTGCCTTTAGCACCCACTCATTTCCATGCTCCCACAGTTCCCTGTACTGGAGCATTTCAGACTCATTCACTTTTCTTTTATATCATTTTTTTTTCCTTCATCTTTCCCTCTGCAGTTTCCCTTCCTGTGGCTCTTTTTTTTTTTTTTTTTGCAAAAGGCTTGTGACAGATGTCACAGGAGAGCTCAAGCAAAATTTTCTAATGGAATCCTTCAAAATTTTACCAATATCTAAGACAGTTTCATAAATGGTAAAAGTTGATTTTCATCATTAATTTTGCAAAGCAGCAAATATAAACTGCAACGGAGAGAAAATCAGAGTCCTTTTCTGCAAGGAGGCTGTTTATTTATGGCTGTTTGCATCCATCCTCAAAGTCAATCCACCATTTAAAAGAAGAGGCTTATAGATTCCCAACATATTGTTCTTAAAATATATTCTCCAGTTATATCTAGTTTTAAGAATGTGATGGATTTGCGTTTGTTTGATTTTGTGATTTGATTATTAAAGTCCATTTTCTTTTGGATAGCTTCCACAAAATAAAACAGTAAATACATAAATAAATTTAAAGTAAGTATAAAAAAAAATCTCCACTTTAGTTTCTAGTTCTTAGTCTCAGGAGAAAGTTTAGGAACAAGCAATCATTTAAAGGCTCTCCCTGCAGGTCAAAACAGATGCATAATAGTGTCATGCTGTGTGAGACACTTGCACTGCAACGGTTTCTCATGTTTTTGCTATGTGCAGAAATAGTGATTTGCGGTTAGTACAGCTGCCAGTCTCTTTGGGTCTCAGGAGATCACACTTCACTGCAGTTATAGTTGGAACACCTCAAATTCCCCAAGTAGCATTGTTCAAATGCAAAAGGGACGACTACCCTCTCACACTGAGAATTTTGATGGTATGTTTGAAGCATATACAACTGATATTTTCAACTCTTTCATTTTTTTTAAATGAGCAGCAACTCACATTTTTTAAGCTAATTACTATTTTAGCATTTAAAAAATGCATTTTAAGCCATTTTTGCTTTCAATTTTTAAGCCATTCACTTAATATGTGTATTTTATTAACATTTTGAAAGAACTGCAATTTATTAAAATTAGTCAGCATTATTAACAAGCATTGCATCATTATTGTCTCTTTCCCTGATACGATAATATATCACAAAATTTCTATTTCTAGCAATGAAATAGTTATGCATCATCAAAATGTCACTACCATGATGATATATTTATCTCAAACACAATATCCAGTCATAAACAAGCTCTGAGGATTCACATTTAAACAAAAATAAATGACAGAATAACACAAGCAATTTATTTTTTCATTCAAATGAGTTTTTATTTATTCACTTAAGTATTTGGAAGAGAATAAATTTGTATGCAAGGGGATGTTGCCTTCATAATAACACAGAGGAATAATGACTCAGATTTTATCAGCTGCATGAAAAAATATGCTTGTATTAAAGCACATGAAAGAAATTCTTTCAGTGGAGCAGCTAAAGAAAATAATTGAAATTAAAGGGAAGGTACCAATTGGCTTAATGGCTTCTCATTAATGAAAGTTTTTAGGAAGTTACAAATCCTATGAAACAATAACTGTTCTTTATACATATACATACACACAATTTCTGATAACAGTAAAGTGTGTATGTGAAGTCTGTATATGTGTGTGTGCACATGTATATGTGATCATGTGTCTGTGACAACAGCATTTGTATTTTAAAGATACATATCATTTCATTTTTATAGCTGTCGATGTTTTAGCTTTTAAGATGCAGTTTGCTGTATTGATTCTAAGGCCAAGAATGAATATTTTGCAAAGATTCAGCAGATTAATGATGTAGTCTGTTTTTAAGAACAAAACTATACACAAAAAGAAAAAGTTTATAATTTTTCAGAATAGTATCAGAGACTGAGTACCAGGTATAGCCCTAGTGACTTGAAAGTGATCAAGGCAGGAAATGTGATTGGAAAATATCCCTTAGGTAACTGAAGAATCTGTTTTTGTCTTGAAAGTTATACTGCTCATAGAGTATATACAGACTGCATTTTATAGTCTGCATTTTATTATAACATCCAGCATTCTGCTTAATATCTTTTGTACTTGTAATGTTAGGAAGGAATAAAACTGCTTAATTAGGAGAGACATTTTTAAGGCTGATTTCATTTACAAAACCCTAATTGATGCAGAACCTTACAAAGTAGATGTAGGTAGGAAATTATAATGATAACTTTCTTTTCTGTGTAAACAGTGGTTATCAAGTGTCTAAGAATGGAAGATTTAACAAAGACAGTCCCATTAAAAGAAGCCATCTGTATGATAAGATAAACTTATCTACACCCATTTGTCTTGCATGAAATAGAAAATTCCACTGGTCCAACTGTCTATCCCTTCAAACACAAACAAGGCATTTTTTTTCCTTTTTTTCTTTCATGTTGCTTGTCTCTGCTCTTTCATAGAAATGGGATAGAAAATATCCTAGTAATTCAAATATTCATGCCAAAACTACAAAATCTATTCATACTAATAAAATCACAGTCATGGAAGAAAGGAGTGACCCCAAGAGTTAGTCTATCATTCTGTCTCAAGGCAGTATCAGTCCAAAGAGATTTTACTTTTTTTAGTCCAAAGAGATTTTTTAACTTCTTAAAAACCTCCACATGCCACATCTTTCCCAGGAAATTTGGTGCTTCTGAATACTCAATATTACAGAGTTTAACAACTCATTGAACTCTCTTTCTCACAGTGATTTAAACTTTTAGCTCTATTCATTGTGCAAAGACTATTATGTCTGACTAAACAGTTCTACATTTAATTTATTAAAAAAATACACATATTTATTCATTTGTTTTTCTTTCAGAACTCCTTGTCATTCCCACAGCTGTCCACAGTATACACTTCAGTTAACAACAATCCCCCAAACTGCCTGCAATACCACAACTAGAACCTTAATGATGTTGAAAAGATCTGAATGATTATTCACCTTTTATTTAAGTTATAATGACAACTAAGTATCTTAGAACGATATTTGCCTTTTGCATGGTGCATGACATCATTAGCTCCTGTTCAGCTTGTGATCTCTTCCCTCCCAGTCCATATTGGAAGAACAGCTGCTTAACCATTTTTTCTACATCATGTATTTGTGGAGTTGATCAATATTGTGTGATAAAAATATCTTGCACTTTTCACTATGAAATCCATCCTATTCTTTTAAAAATATCCCAAAATGATGCAGAATATTTTTTAAGTCATATGACATTGAGTTGCTACACAGAGTAAGAGATTTTACAACTACTTATGTCTACAAAGCAGGAATGTGGTTTATAGTAACATATGCCATACACACAATTTTTAGTAATTGAGGAAATAGGACATAAATACTACAGAAATAATGCAGACATAAGCAGTGTATCTGCACCATATTTAATATTATTTGGAATATGAATCAATGACAAACTACTTTTGACATGTGTACTGCAAAGAATTTAAGAATTAAAATTTAAGAATGCTTTCTGATAGAAGAATTGTCAAAACAAGTAATTTTGAATCTCTGGATTTCTTTAAAGAGTGCTGACATACATTTTAACTTTGTTAATCTCATATGACTGTGTTAAATATAATACTTCATTAAATGCTTATTGCAATACTTTTAATATTCCCTTCTGTATATATGTATATAATTATATATATGTATTTAAGTCAAAATTGCAGAAATAATGAAATCAAAAATGATATGTTTCCTTATTTTTAAAGGATACATTTCAATGTTTATATTTTTATTCAGAATCTTTTTTAATGAAAAAAATCATTTTGCTTCCTAAAAACAGAAAGTAATTTTCATCTCTAATAGTTAGTATATTCATATTCAATGTCATTGCTCTGATTAAAGATAATTTATCTATCAGAAGTATATAACACAATATTGCCCTTGGAGTAACTTTTTATCTTGCATCCAGTACTCGAGATTAGAAGTCTACCTTCTATTTAGGGAGTCTAGAGGATATTTTTAAGGAGTCTCTTTCTTACTTGATGTTTTCATTACATTTCAGTCTAAGTATATCTGTTTTTTTTGTTTCACAGAATCACAGAATGGTTGAGGTTGGAAGGGATCTCTAGAGATCATCTAGTCCAACCCCCTCTGCTCCAGCAGGGACACCTAGAGCACGTGGCACAGGGTGGCATGCAGGTGGCTTTGGAAGATCTCCAGAGAAGGAGACTCCACAACCTGTCTGGGCAGCCTGTTCCAGGGCTCTGTCACTCTCACAGTGAAGAAGTTCTTCCTTATGTGGAGATGGAACTTCCTGTGTTTCAGCTTACACCCGTTACCCCTTGTGCCTATCACTGGCACCACGGAGAAGAGCCTGGTCCCATTCTCCCTACAGTCACCCCTCAGGTACTTGAACATGATCAAATCTCCTCTCACTCTTCTTTTCTCCAGACTAAACGGGCCCAGGTCACTTAATCTTTCCTCATATGACAAATGTTCCAGTCCCTTAATCATCTTCGTGGCTCTCTGCTGGACCCTCTCTAGAATTTCAATTTCTTTTTTTTTTTTTTTTCTGGGCGATATCTTCAACAATATTCTTAAAATCCATGCAAAAGCTTTTTGTCATTAAAGTCTTGGATTGCTTCACGTGGTTGTGAAAACACAGATTTTGCAAGGCATAGTATGCCCAAGAAAATGTTGTGCAAAAGCATCATTTGGTCTTAAGGACACAGGATGTCATTAAGACAGGGTGTCCTTAACCATGACTTGATACTTTTTAATTGGCTTTTTCAGAAGTGGTTTTATTTCACTTGAAAATTGTGGCTCTTCTGCTGAGGGATGGGAACTTGTCTCTGTCGCTGTCTTCCTTTGAGAAATGCAGTGACAGATTTTAGATTGTTGGGAAACTGAGTTTGGCTGGTAGATGACTTATTTTCTTCCAAAATGCTCTTTTGCTTTTACAGAATTGTGAGTAATTAGAACACTCATTTGATATCATAGAAATTATGTTCAAAATTATAGACAGGAAAAGACAGAAGGCCTAGCATAGAACCTGCCAAGAATGAAGATTGCAGAAATGCAGAATTATAACAACTTTCATTAGATCCACACAGGGGGCAATGGGTGTCCAGCACTTCACAAACATGTCATTCAGAAAAGAGCAATAATCAGGGCAGAATATACTAACAGTGCTAATAAGGGGATTTCTCTGACTGTGATGATAAAGTTAAGATTCTAAAATTTTGGTCAGAAATTTATGTTGCAGCAAATAGCTAAAATAACCTACTATCAAAGCTGTCAGAAATATGGATCACTACTTTTCTTCAAACAGCTATGATGATTATAACCCTTTTGAAAAGTGTTTTCTTTAACGTTTCCAGTGTACTGTCCAGTTCTCACTCAATGTCTTTCACTCAAACCAGAAGAAAATGATGTAATTCTTCACCATATGTGAAAACAGAAATTTTTCCTCTTCTAAAAATGAAATTAAACAAAAACAGATGGCCTTAAATAGATTTGTGTGTGCTTAATTGCTTTGTATTCTGATTTTCATCAAGCTTGCCCATTTTTCACTCCTCATAGTATTGTGTCATTGTGCCAAATACCATAAGGTATTTGATTACTTTTCAAAAGAGTCCAAGAAAGTAATTCATCTCTCCCAAAATGAGTTATGCAAAAACTAAGCATCTCCATTAGAATAATTCATTCCATCCTAAGAGATATGGCTTAGATAGGTAAGAGGAAATGTTGTCTAGAGATCCATATTTCTCTCTGTTGAGACAGTATCAAATAAGCAATATAGAACAGACACCTAAAATTTAGAAGACTGAAGTTTTATCATAGGGTCACAGAACCATTCAGAGTGGAAATCACTTCAGGACATCTCTTGTCCAATCTGCTGTTCAAAGCAAGGTCAGCTGTGAGGTCAGGCCAACTTGCTCAGGCACTTCCCCATTTGGATCCAAGGACAGACACTGCACACACAATCACTCTCGCCAACCTGCTCCACTGCTTGCCTGTTCTCATTGCGATGAATCCTTTAATCCAGACTGAACATTCCTTGCTTCAGTTCAGAGCCATTGTCTTTTGTCTTCCCACCATGCACCACTGTGGAAAGCCTGGTTCCATGTTTTCCATAACTTCCTCATAGGCAAATGGCAAAATGCTCTTAGATGTCCCCAAAGCCATCTCTTGCTCAGGCTGAACAAGCTCAGCTCCCTCAGCCTCTCTTCACATTGTGACTGCACCAACTCCAACCATCCTAGTGATCTCCACTGAACTTGCTTTAGATATGTCTTGTACTAGCAGGGAAGTTGAAACTAGGCAGAATATTCCAAATGTGGTTCATGTAAAATAAAGGAGAATATTCACTTTCCTCCATCTACTGGCTGTGCTAATATTAGTAACAGCCCAGGATACTCTTGGCTGCCTTTGTTGCCAGGCTCACTGCTGGTCATGATCACCCTGCTGCCCACTAGGATCCCCATGTCCTTCTCAGCAGAGCTGCTCCCTGGGAAGTCAGACCCTAGCCTGTACCATTTCCAAGGACTCTTCCTCCAATGCGCAGAGCTTTGCTTTTGTATTTATAATTTTGTGAGTCTCCTATAGGTCAATTCCACCAGTCTGTGTAGTTTTCTCTGACTGGCAGATCTGTTCTGGAGGAATTCGATTACTGCTCCAGCCCCCTCTCCCCAGTCTGGTGTCAAGTGCAAAATTTTTCAGGGTGCTCTGTCACCTCCTGTAGATAATTAATAAAGATATTAAACAGAACATGTCCCAGGACAGACCACTATATTATTCCACTTGTGCTAGCCTCCAAAGTAATTAATAGAAATAATAATGCCTAGAATGCTAAGGTCTCCATCAGCAATTTGAAAACAAATTTTGCAAATCTTGTGTTTGTGTTGAAATACTTAAGTGTCTCTGAATGTTATATTTCATAGTGTGAAAATCACTTTTGAGAATGGAATAACAAATAACATTGCTTAACATGTTTACGTACTGAGCTTAGGTATCAGAAAGAAAGCATATCTTAGGGCTTGTCTGTTTGAGGAAGATCGTGCGCAAAGAAATATGGGTGTCAATTTACAGTCTACTATCATATACTAGCCTTCTTTCAGCATGCCCTAAGTGTGAGACATTTCTCTTCATTTGCAGAATGCAGTCAGCCACTTCATATACGGGCATTCTTAATTCATGATGTAAGTATCCACACAGGGAGCTATTAAGAAATAACTTGTATACTGTAAATGCACACTTCAGCTTACTCAGCATTTGCATCCTGGTTTTGACACCTTTTGGCACATTGGATATCTGAGCAATATGGTAGACAAAAGATAACAGTGTTTGCTCATTCTAAACAGAATATCTGATAAGCCACCATGATCACAGGTCTCTGCTCTGACAGTCTGGCATTTTCACAGAGGCTATTTCTATTAAGTCTTTCAATAATTTCTTTATGTTTGCCTTGTATCAAGACTTTGAAATAGACATGAGATTTTTTAGCAAGTCCTGGACTTCTCACATAACTGGGTCTTCACTAACCCAGCATAAAGTTTTAAGTGTCTCTTGACATCTTGGTTTCTCCTGAAAGCAATAGTTATACTATATAAATTAATTTGATTTTTATATATATATATAAAGTTATATGCATAAATGTACAATATATTTATATGTATATAAAATATATATATGTATATATATAAATACATGAACTGATATTGGGCATGAAAAACAGGTTTGCTCTCAAAGCTTGAATGTGAACTGTGGCCAATATTTTCACAGGGTCCTTCCTTCCTTCCTTCCTTCCTTCCTTCCTTCCTTCCTTCCTTCCTTCCTTCCTTCCTTCCTTCCTTCCTTCCTTCCTTCCTTCCTTCCTTCCTTCCTTCCTTCCTTCCTTCCTTCCTTCCTTCCTTCCTTCCTTCCTTCCTTCCTTCCTTCCTTCCTTCCTTCCTTCCTTCCTTCCTTCCTTCCTTCCTTCCTTCCTTCCTTCCTTCCTTCCTTCCTTCCTTCC
Source organism: Tinamus guttatus (assembly GCF_059628265.1). Classification (NCBI taxonomy): domain Eukaryota; kingdom Metazoa; phylum Chordata; class Aves; order Tinamiformes; family Tinamidae; genus Tinamus; species Tinamus guttatus. Next base: position 4,415,836 of record NW_028288917.1, read on the forward strand.
TTCCTTCCTTTCTCCCTTCCATCCTTTCTCCCTCCCTCCCTCCCTCCCTCCCTCCCTTCCTTCCTTCCTTCCTTCCTTCCTTCCTTCCTTCCTTCCTTCCTTCCTTCCTTCCTTCCTTCCTTCCTTCCTTCCTTCCTTCCTTCCTTCCTTCCTTCCTTCCTTCCTCCCTCCCTCCCTCCCTCCCTCCCTCCCTCCCTCCTTTTTCCTCCTCCAGATCCTTACCATTCCAGTCCATCACAGTGTAGCTTTCCCATTTCCATAGTGCAAATACCATCTTGAAGTCTAGCTTTTGTTACAGCTGAGTTAAACCCTGCCACAGCCCTCGTCTCCTGCTGCAACATCTTCTTCAATGAATGAGCAGTCTAGAAACTGAGGGTGTGTAAAGCACAATTAAAAAAAAAAGACCAAGTCTCCTCCTGCCACCTTTCTTTTTCAAATTTCTGTAAGTTATAATCTGTAATAAAAATATAAAATTACAAAAAGTAATGAAAGTTCTTTAAAAATATTATTATATCAAATTTGTATTCAAAATTACTAACAAAGAAAGAATATTCTTTCCAAGCAGTATTAATACATGCTTTGGTATTGGTAATTTGCCAAGCGAAAACTTTTTTTCAAAATTTTGGAGGAAATTCTCTATATGCTGGAGACTTCACATCACATCAAAACCTTTTAGAAGATATATCTTGGGTCAGGTTTTTTGTCTTTTTGTTTAACTGGATTCAATATATATAACTGAATGAAAGTAAGCTAGATGGTTTCAAAGTTGTAATTAGGAGAGATATCTCATGGCAATGGACTAATGTATTCTGTGCTCAATCGCATTATGCAGTTATGCCAATTGTATAGATGACCTTCCTTCTGTCACTTTCTTCTCATACAGACAATTGTTAGCAGGTCTTACCTCTCGCAGATACCTTCCAAATTTGCCATTAGAGCAAAATAAATCACCCACAGAAATCACACAGAGAATGGAATGAGATTAGAAGACCTCTGGAAATCATCTAGTCCAACCCTCCTGCTCCTTCCAGTTATGTATCATCAGCAAACTTGATGAGGGTGCACTCTGTCCCTTCATCCAAATCACTGATGGAGAGGTTACTTCTACAGGCCCCAGTAGCGCGCCCCAGGAGACATCACTATCTACAGGGTGCTAACTATATTTTGTGTCTCTGAGCTCTGCCATTCAGCCTGTTCCCAGTGAAATCATGCTGACTACCTTCTTGTACTTCATGTGCTTCAAAATGGTGCCCAGGATGAGGGGTCGCATCACATTTTCAGGGATGAAAGTGAGGCTGACTAACCTATACTTGCCCGGGTCCAGCTTCTTGCCCATTTTGAAGCCTGAAGTGACACTGGTTTTCCTCCAGCCCTCAGGCACCAATCCTGATCTCCATGGCTTTTCAAAGATGATTAAGAGTGGCCTAACAACAAAATCTGCCAGCATCTTCAGCACTCATGGGTACATCCCATCAGGGCCCATGGACTTGTAGATATCAAGCTTTCTTAAATGATCTTTAACCCTATTCTGCCCTGATAAAGGAAAGACTTCCTTTCTTGACACTGTCCCGTTGGTCTTCAGGGTCTGGCATTTCTTAGAGCTGGCCTTAGCAGTAAAGACTGAAGAAAAGCAGGCATTCACTTTCTCTGCATGAATATTGTAGAATATTTCAAATATTGGAGCTAAAATCCTAATATTCTTGAACTGAGAACACTCTGCCAATTAAAAAGAAAGGAAAAAAAAAAGGCACTCTTCTTCCCATAAATCTTGGATTGGATTCCTTTTGGTAGTGACACAACCTTTTAACATCACAATAGATGAGTAATTTCATCTTTGTAATGTTATTTATCAGATTCATTTATTTTCAGTCACATAAGAGAACTCTTAGAAGGCTGTTTCTATTGTTTCCTAGGATATGCTGTCACATTAAAAAGACTTGGAAAATATGTAAAGAATAAAGGATTTGCACCTGGCATACCCTTAGGGACTACTGAATTGCAATTAATTTAAGTAGACACTGGATGTCAGTGTTGCTGTTTTATAAAAAAAGAAAACAAAGAAAATACAAAGTGTAGCCAAGAGTAGGAAATGGAAATGTAATCGAATCATTCAGAACAGCCTCGAAGCTAATTAGCATTCTATACCTTTGTGGTATGAACAACATGTTAGCTTTAAAGAAGCAGCTCTCCATAAAGGTTTTGATTTCTATTAAAAACAAACAAACAGAAGAACAAACACTTAAACTAAATGGACATTTTAGGAATCTGTCACAGGGCTTTTACACAGTAATTAACATTCAACAACTCATTTAATCAGAAAGATGAACAATACACAGTATGAGTGGTGGTATTTGTTTTATGGTTGATTTTGTACCTGGCTTTCCAAAAAAAAAAAAAAAAAAGGTAAAAAACACCTTGATTTAACTCACTCTTAAAATTATTCTTATGACCTCAAAGGAGGTCTTTATTCTTAAGTCATGATTTTTTTATCAAGTTTAAAAAATATATTTGGACAATTATATTAACATAATAATTATCCACTGAACAGAACTGTCCATCCCTTACTGCCACTTTGAAACAAATTTTACTGCTTTGAAGATCAGTAAATCCAAGCTGGATTTACTGTATCGGACTCCAGAATCTGGTACACATATTATCTCCTTGGTGGTCTATCAGAAACATTCTTATACTGTCATGTCATCAATAAGAATAACTTCAGTCTCAGTGTAACAGAATCTCAAAGAAACTATGTCCTATTTTTTAGCAGCAACACCTTTTAAGTTATCCTACTTAACAAACTAATACAGTTTAAGATGTCACATGTTAAAAGAAGAAATCCACAGAAATCTTCAGAAAGACTGACAACTACTCACAGTACAAGTAAATACAGTTCCACTGCCTTTATCATAAATCTATCCAAGCATCTAATCTGTACAGCTGAAAATGAAACAGAACTTTAAAAAAAATCTTACTCGGGCATGAGAGAAGAAAAGAAAGAAAGAAAGGCGGGCAAGGTACTCAAAATTACTACTACATTTTAAAACTCTTGACTTAATTTTTTTTATATATTGAAATATAAACATGTGGTGATGACCTGTAGCCGACAGTTCCACTATAGGACTTATATGGATGATATAGTGCCAGTAATGTCCTGGAAACATCGTAGGAATCACAGGGTATGTCAGAAGTGAAAAAAATCCTGCCAAGAATAAGAGTTTATTAGGGTATCTCTAGAGAATAAATAACTTTGGTTGGAGAGCGGCAGCTGTCTCTCTAAAGCTTTTATCACCCCAGAAATGTTAATTGCCATCATGCCTGATCATTCAAAAGCTGGTAATGAGCGATATGCATTTATCCCATTTAGATATTTAGAATAAGTATTTTGGTGACATAGAGATTTATATAAAATGTTTCAGATACTTCACATTGAACTGTGAATAGAAAGTCTCTAAAATAAAGGAATGCTATTTGTCTTTGAGAGAACAAATTATGACTCACTGTATCTAATACAAAATATGATCTCTGATCTGATATTTAATCCCAGAAGAGATCAAATTGCTTAATTTGAGCATCTAATAGTATCTGAAAAAAATCGACATATATAGATCTGAAGAACTGGGGAAGTAATGAGGGATAGTGGAGAGATAAAATCACCTTTGATTCGCTGAAGGGCCTATCAAGGAGATGAATTATAGAAGACACACAGACATAGAATAATTTCTAACAGATTTAATTTATAGTGAATGTAATCTAAGATATATATGAACTTTGTGTATCAGGAACAATTCAACACAAAGTCATATATACACGGGAAGAAGAGTTGTGTTTCAAATTTAATATCCGTATAAACAAGTTTAGCTTTTCATTCATTTCAGCCTTTATTAACATTATGAACAGTACGGTATATTTTGGATGCAGTAAATAAAAACATAATAATAATTGTATTTCTTTTAACAAGAACTCATGCATTATAATCACAGGGTAAGCAACTGACCAAAAGGTCCCCACTCAACAGTATGGGAAGTCAAGAAATTCGAATATTGGGACAGTCGGTGTGGAACTCAAATGCCTACAAAGACATTTAGTGCCATTTTATACAATCCAGCTTTCTGCCTGTCCTCCAGCTCCCACTCAAGAAGATCACAAGTACCTGTTCTGTCCTTGATTGTATCAGCCAGCCCCCTATAGATGTTTTGGATAGCTTTCTAAAACACCACTAAATGCTGTCTGAATTGCTGAAAAGCTTGAATTGCTCTCCTTATCTCCCCCAAACAAAATCTCGGATGCCCAGAAAGTTGAAGGAGTAAAGACCTGTGTTGGCAGCTATGAGATTGCTGCTAGCTGCAGACTTGCTGCTGGCTAATTGGCTGCTCCTCAGTCTTCTATCTAGCAGCTTAAGCATAAGCTTCTGCAGGAAAGGAGATGGTGACACCTGTTTGGGGGTCCACCAAATACAGCTAGGTGAGAGAAAATTTCAACAGGCATGACAGGCAAGATGTGCGAGTCTCATCAAGAAAGGAAATATAACTAATCAGATTAAATACCGCAAAAGCATGATCACATCAAAGAGGTGGAAAAGAAGGGAAATCAGGGGAGGGAAGGGAGGAATTTTTCATACAGATCCTAATATGACTGTGGAGTTTCATGTAACATCCCCCCCACAAAAAGCAGCTGAAAATTGCTAAACTGTGAGCAAGATCTCTGTATCTTGTCTGAGCTTTTCTATTTTAAGAAGACTTTTTTTCTAGTTTATAAATTTATTTTGGTGGATTTTAAGTTAACTGCAAGAACAGTGTGCAGCCAGATCCACCTCATAACTTTAATGTGGCACTCCATTCCACCATTTAGATCACTGTCAGAGAAGAACCACCTTAGGTAGAATTATTAGATAAAAAGTGTTAGCGTGAAACACAGTTAAGATCTAAAGCACTAGTTGTTTTTGTGCCTTAAAAATGTGTTTGTTTTTGTGATTTTTTTTCATTTAACAAAGTCCTAACCTCACACTCTCATTACTCTTACATTTAACCTCTATTCTCTGTCTGAATGAGAATGCAGGATCCTTGTATCTTGTGCTTTGCTGTGCTGGGGTGAACCAACTGAATATTGAATATCTATGTGTCACTACCAGTTGAGTTTGTAAAAAAATTGTCACAGTTACAATCACTGCTAAAATTCTTTGTTCTGCAGCTTATATTCCTCAAAAGGACATGATGATATTTTCACAAATGACCTGATAGTAGAATAGAGGGTATGGCAGATAACACCAGACTGGGTGCAAGCATATTGAAAAGCATAATCAGAATTCTAAGTGATCTTGACAAATTGAAGAAGTGATCTGAAAAAACAGGAAGCAATTTGATAAGGACAACCACAAGGTTCCTCACTCTAAGCAAAAGTGATTGTCTGCACAGGGACAGGGTTAAGTGCACTATATATCAGGATTGACTGAAGGAGCTTGTGACTAAAGGAACTATAGGTATCACAAGCTAAACTTTGGACAGTAGTATTATACTATTGTGGTTAACAGTCAAATAATTACTATAATGAATATGTTAAGAGCTTAATTTGCAAACCCTTATACTTTTTTTTGAGTCATCTAGATGTTCCATTTGGAGCTCAGTGATTTGCTGCAGGTATTGCATTTCATGGAAGGTGTGAACCACTTAAAAGTTGATCAGAAGTCTGAGGTCTTTCATTCATTTTCAATACCAATATCTGGTATTGATCATAAGTTTAAAAATATGACTCAAGAGAAAAGAAATGTATACAAAATAGAGATTAGTTAGTCTAAAGGAGTAAAAACCAAAGCAATTTTATGTTTTGTGAAGACTGTTTCAAAAAAAAGGAGCTAATAAATTGCAGCAAGAATATGTCAGATTACAAAGTATTTGCAATTATAAGGATTGTAAAGAATAGAAATAGATATTCTGGGGAGGTCCATCACTGGAAGTCTTTAAGAAAAGATTAAACAAACTTCTGGCAGGAGGCCTGTTAAGGTATTTCTGATATTGCCTTGGAACAGACTGAAGGAAAATATTATTTCATAAGACCCACACCTCTTTAGTCAGCTGTAATAGTTCTCAAATCCTAGTCAAAATGACTTTTGCCATAATGACTTACTAATGCAGCAATTTCCAACACTGTAACTGAGAAATAAACAGTAGGATGAGGTTAAAATGGAATCAATTAAAATTTAAGATTCTTTTAAATAAATATATATACATTGACTCCTAATAATGGTTCCTAATAATTGACTCCTAATATTTGTCTAATTGGAAACATCTTTCAGTTGCCCACTTTTTCCTGTTTTACTTGCTCTTAATAGAAGTTCTTACATTTTCTTAGAGAATTACCAGTAGGACAAGGAAATTGAAGCATAATAAGATCTGAATTTATAGCAGAAATTATTGCTGAAAATTTTGCATGCATATTGCATGAATATTTTGCATGTATTTGCATGCATATTTTTAAAGTTATTTCAGACTATTCTAACTCAAAATTACTATGATATAGAAGAGATTACTATCTGAAGTACTAACTATATGTTAATTTTGCAGTTATGAACACTGTCCAAATCATTCTAATACTCCCAAAGACTTGGGATAGGCTAGTGTAGGCCTACTAAGCATGGGTTTTCAATAAACTTTATTATCACTCTACTGTACATGGTATAAGTATTTGTTTGGCTAATAATTGCAACTGATGATATACAGAATACTTAGATGGAGTTTTTCTTTTTGAGCTATTTGTTCACAGAGGAAAAAAGTGGAAAGATTGCTGCCTAGCATTTGCAGTATAGCCAAGCTGGTACAATATCTAGCTGTTGCTGAAAAGCAGTCTGACTTTGCTTCCTTCATGTGCTCTCCATACCCCGTGTGACAATCCTGGTGCTCATTTGATCTCCACGTGCTCAGACGTAATGGTGGAGCTCAGCCAGCAGAAAGCAGAGCCCTTCAGAAAGCCAGCTGTCTGGTACTTGTTTAGCTCTTTGGCCTCTTTCTTTGAAATGTCAGATAGTAGCAGTGTTAATAGTAAGATAAGCATGAAAATGTGAAAGATTCCCTGAGCAGCAGCCTAAATATAATATGTTCTCAGAAGAAAATAAGAGTGTATTTTAATGCAATAAACCAGTTTGTATTTAGATCTTACTTGTAAAATGTTCAATACCTAAATTTACGACACATTATGGAAGATATTTAGATATATTTTTGATAGTAAACATGTAAATTTTGATATATAAATCTATTGATGCAAATAATTAGCAGGGAGAATTTAAATTAAACAAGTCTAGTACAAAAAAAATCAATTTTGTAAAAATCTCAATATTTTTATTTATTGTTTTCTTCTGTGGAAAGAAATCATAAACAAACTGTCAAATGAGGAAAAAAAAATGTGCACAGAACTATGTTGCCATGAAGGGACAGAGAGATACAAAATTGATTATACTGTAGTTAGAAAAACGATGAGACAATGAGAATCTAATTTCTGCACATCTGAGACAAAAGTTGAAAGCACAGAGCTATAGATTTGCATTCCATCTTTATCAGAAATTATATCTTAGGCTCAAGAAACTTTTCCAATGAAATTTTAATGAAACAAGTGCTGTCACTAGCTCTTAAAATCTATGAGTCATATTATTTTGTTAGTAAGATTGTTTTGATGACTAATCACTCTGTTCTTTTTAATTTACTTAAAGGGTTTAGCTTTGGAGGGACAGTAATTCTATGTGTGATGATCCCCTTATATTGCTAAGAATTATAATACCATTTGTGCCACTATTTTCTATTTTACACTTAGAGCTAAATATTGAGATTTATGTGAAGACCAATAATAGCAATGCATGCTCTGAAAACCTGAGATGACTGAATCACTCACAATTTGCTTTCGTAGTAAGATTTACACAAGAAATAACAAACCAATAAAGTTTGTGCTTTTTTCATATCTTACCAAATATTTTATTTCTTTTCTAAGCTTCTCATTGCTACTTATGTTGCTGATTTTAACTCAAGTAGCATTACCAAAAACACTGATTGGAATAATTTTTGATCTTAGCAATTTCATGAATAAGGACCAGTTCCTGACATATTTGAAAGTAATTTGCAAACACTTCAATTTTCCAAAAGGCAAATATTATTTAACCATTTTTAGCCTATAAATGAACTGAAATTTGATCAGAGTGTGCAAAATATATCAGATGCGCCCCAACCCATCTCCTGCCCTCCCCCCCAAAAAAGCCTGGCCTGTACCCTTGTTTCCAAAAGACACTTGAAGAGCTCTTCTCCGCTGAAGCCTTAGTCTCTCTGGGTCTTTTTGGCATGTTGAGACAATAAAGCAAACAGAAAGTTGGCTGCTGGCCTTCCCATCTCCAGCTCTTCACACCACAGAACTAGAGAAAACTTGAAGACAGGCAATCTGTGTCTGCAGATGAAAATGTAAAATACTCAAGTACAGTTCACAGAGTGTGGTAATTGCAATGCTGCAATAGTTTCATGTGATGCTGGCAAGAGTATTGGCTGATTGCTACACAATTTTACACTTGGTTTGACAATTCTGAAGTTACTATTTTTTTCATTTCACTATTTTCCAAGTTTGGAGTTAGCAAACTGCATGTTTATATGTGTAATGCATTAGAAAATCCCCCAATTTGGAAGCCACCAGTGCAAACAGGGCATTATGATGAGATGGTAATCCCACAAAATGAAATCTGTGTTGAAGTATTGGCTTAATTCATTTATTTTCTATTTCTGATTAGCCAAGGATTTTCATAGGCTTCATGGCCATTCTGTATATTGTTAATGGAAGATTTCAGTTATCTAGGTAAGACAAGACCCATGCCAGAAGATTATCAAAAGCATGTTCTATGGAAAAATATGTTCAATAACACCCTTAATGGTGAAGCACACAGGTCACCAAGGGGGCACTGGACTGAATCAAAGAAGTCAGACAGTACAGTATCACATAGTTTTCTGCCAACCGGTTTCTCTAGAGCCAGCTTGTGTGTCTAACCAGCCAAAGCAAGATTAAGTTACTGCCTAGTTTATCCACAACAGATAACTGAAAATTTCTCTACTCATTATGACATTTATTCCTAAAATCAAAAAAAAGAAACCATCTGAGCAAGAAAACATTAGGTATCACATTAATTTTTGTCTTGGGAATACCAGAAATGAAAAAGAGAAAGGTAAAAAGAAAAAAGAAAAAAAAAAAAGGGGGGGGGGCAAAAAAAAAAAAAAAAAAAACCCTTTCTGGTGCAAATTGAGAAGCAGGGCAAAATACAGCTGCTCAGTCCATTTCTAGTTGTACAGCAGACAAATGGGAAGATAAACAAAAGAAAGGGTATTTACAACTGAAATGTGTTCTACATACAGCTACACCACCTTTACAGATTTACAGATCTAACCTAAATGATTTCTTCTTTTATTTGTCTTGCACATGCAACAAGCTACATTTCTAACAACTGCTGAATGTAAACAGCAGATAAGATTTTTCATGACATTAAAAAACACAGTATCCTTTTTACTGTTAGACTCTATAGGTAAAAAAAAAAAAAATGCAGAGTAGCCAACAAAATAAACGAAGGACTAGGTTTTCAATGAACGCATGCTTGTCTTCATACCACCAGCCTCCAGAAAGAAAGGGAAAAGGACTTGTGACTTACCCAGCTGCCAGTTAACTGCACTCTACTTAATGGTCAGAATGACCCATTAGTCAGAAACATAAGATGAATATCAAAGCTTTTCTAATTAAAATTTTTTGTCAAATTGTTTTGCCACTTACATCCACTCTACAGTGCGGTGATCCTCTTTTTAAGATTGTCTTTTGCTTTGCAAAAAAAAATGTTTCTGTGCTATATGTTAAACTTGTGTTCAGTCTGAGTTGCCATTACACTGTTGAGGGATTTTGAAGAAGCCAAACAGAGACTGAAAATCAAACCTTTACAAATTTTATCATCAAAATATCTTTGTCTTACAGCTATAGATAGCAATAGATTCCAATAGAGAATTTTAAAACATGCTTAATTCAGGAATATGAAAAAAGGATTTTTCTAAGAGACGACTGCTTCAAAGCTTTTGATATTAGATTGCAGAGCAGCAAGAGGAAAGGAAACAACACCTCATGTTCACCTTCGTTATTTCTGAAAGCAAATTAAGCCTCTAAGGAGGTGCTCCCAAGATCACTTTAAGCAGCCTAAGCATGAGCTTTCAATAAAAATTCTTCATTCTCTGCTTCTCCCACCTGGCATTCTTATGTGCCAGAGCATGAAAGCTGATCGAGATAATCTCCAGAGATCCAATCCAACCCCAGCTATTCTGTGAATCTAAAAATAATCTGTAAATCTAAATTAAATAGAATTTGTATAATTGTGCAATAAAATGGATATTTCTCTGACCAGCCTAACAGTAAGAGCAACTCCTATGGGAGTTCCTTGGTACTAGACAATGAACTGAGCAAGAAAACCCAGGAATGACATCCACTGGTGATGCCTTATATGAGTAGAGGTGCAATTGATGGCAAAAGAGACCCAAATAACTAAAGAGCTGTGAAGAGGATAGCTGAGAAGTGAAAAGACAAAGCCCAGGAATAGGAAAACAAAATCACAGAATGCTTAAGGTTGGAAGGGATCTCTAGAGATCTAGTCCAACCCCCCTGCTCAAACAGAGTAGAGAGGCAGGATCCCCTCCCTCAACCTCCTGGCGACACTGTTCCTGATGCAGGCCAGGATCCCATTGGACTTCTTGGCCACGAGGGCACACTGCTGCCTCATGGTCAACTTGTTGTCCTCCATGACGCCCAGGTCTTTCTCTACAGAGCTGCAGTCCCCAGCCTGGACTGGTGTCTGGGGTTATTCCTCCCCAGGTGCAGGACCTTGCACTTGGCCTTGTTGAATTTCATGAGGTTTTTCACCGCCCAGTTGTCCAGTCTGTCCAGGTCCCTCTGGATGGCAGCGCAGCCCTCCGGGGTATCAGCTACTCCTCCCAGTTTGGTATCATCAGCAAACTTGCTGAGGGAGCACTCTGTGCTCCAGGTCCAGGTCATTGATGAATAAATTGAACAGGACTGGACCGAGGACTGATCCCTGAGGAACACCACTAGCTACAGGCCTCCAACTAGACTCGGCACCGCTGATCACCACCCTCTGGGCCCTGCCATCCAGCCAGTTTCTAATCCACCTCACTGTCCACTCATCTATCCCACACTTCTGGAGCTTGCCCAGGAGGATGTTGTGAGGGACGGTGTCAAAAGCCTTGGTGCAGTCGAGATAGATGACATCCACCGCTCTCCCCTCATGTATCCAGCTGGTCATTCCATCATATATCTTTCTCTTCCCAGGGCTCATATCTGGTATCAATAAATTTACTTAAATGAAACTTTTTGCACACAGTCACTAATTATGCATTTTTCATTTTGGGGATATCTGATTTTATACTTTGGTATCTGATCAGCAGAAGCATTGAGCACTCAGAGCTACAACTGAAATCAGTGAAGGAAGTGCTTTGAATTTATAATGTACTTATATAATACAAACTCCTCTAAGAGTCAGGTCGTTATGTGTCCCTTTTGTGCACACAAAATTAGTGGAGACTTTTGACAAGAATCTCAATGTGCCTTCATTGCCTATCTCAAAAGCATGCTTTGGTATTTAATACATCACTCTTTGTAAAGCAGTCAGATACTCTACAGATGAGAAATAAACAAAAAAAAAACAAGAGGAAATCAATAATTCTATTTTCAAAGTAGGCCTTATACTGTATTCAAAATAAGGAAGAGAAAACAGCAAAATGTTGTATTTCTATGCAGTGAGTATTATCTTTCCCATACACTGAACAGAGCATGAGACCTATGAAAAAATATTACATTGCTGTACAATTAAAATCTCTATATAAAACATATAGACATTAGAATTAAATTAAGAATTTATGGATTTAAAGGGCCCATATTCCTTACATTTATTGAATCCTGAAGTTTTGATATTTGAAGGTATAATGTTATTCAAAACATGCGACTATACACTTGTATATACACACACGCATACACACTTGCACATATGAAAAAAAAATTATATCATCAAATAATTGCCCCTTTTGCTTCCTCTGTTAGTGCTGCTGACAAGATGATTCTTTGCTAGATTGGACCAAATGTCCCTTACTGCATTATTTTCCCACAGTCAGAATAGAAGCCGAAGTTAGAAATTTTCATGCCCAGCAGGTCACTACACAGATGAGTTTTCAATAAAATATCTAGCCGTAATGTTTCAACCCTAAGGCATTTATGTCTCTAAACAGTAGAGAACATTTGGTGTCCCTGAGGTGTTACAAACCTGTTTAGAATCCAAAAAACTATTAACATTGAAATAAACTTTGCTTTCTGAAATTACAAAGACATACAATTTACTACAGCTTATTACAGATGCAGAATCTTGCAGGCCACCAAATACATTCTGAATCACCATCTCTTTGAAAAACATTATAGAGCTCAATATTAAACTCATTAATAAAAGTCATTTTTAGGTAATTCTTTAGAGATTTGAGACTGAATAAAGCAATAATGACAAAAAAAATCTACAACTGGAAGACATGCTTTGCTGCTATAAAATTCCTGAATGAGCACTTGATTTATAACTTAATGATCACACTATTACCATGGTAAGGTACAATCTACTGTATTTCAGTGGTAGTGTATTGTAATACTTCATGATGCAAAACCAAGAGGCAGGCAGTGTTTTGCTAAATCACAGATGAGGTCAAGTAAAGCAGCAAATTGTCACAGAAACAATAAATCTGTCAACATTTGTATTTTAGCTACAGGAGGTTCATTGTCCCACACTAAAATTTGCCTACTAGGTGGCAGCATTGGCATCAGACAAACTGCCCTAGCAAGACAGTATATGTGGTACAGTAGAAGGAAGTCATATGCTGCCAGGAAGAGGGCAACAGGGTCACAGACTGAATTATTTAGAAACGTGGGGTAAAATGACCAATGTGAAATAGTTTTAGGAAACGATTTATTCTGATCTTAAGTGTGATTGTAAGTTGCTTGGAGAAACTTGGAGAAAATCCTACCCAATATATTTCCTAGTTCTTTCCCAATTATAATCTTCCATAAGGTAAGCAATATTACCTGTAAGTCTTTGGAGAATACTGAGTAAATGCACACTAAGCTGTAGACAGAAAGTGGTTTGTATTTAAAATACTACACTGCTAAAATACACTGACATAAAAAATCATATTACAGCCAAGTCATGAGTATAATAATAGACTTTTAAGCAGCCAAATAATAAACTGGAAAAATTTGGAAAATGGCAAAGTAAAGGGGAAAAAGTACCAACTTAAAGCTTGTGTGTCTGCATTCAGAAAGGCTTTATTTTGAATTTTTTTTAGGAAAAATCCAGGAAGCTGTGACTTTTGAAGAGTTATCTAAGCTAATTTTTCTTCATTTTTGGTCTAATTCCACCTTCAATATTTCAGTACTTTGCTCCTGAATCATGCCCCTGCATGTTCTCTTCAAAGAGAATAAAGTACTCTTAAGATTCATGTAATTGCAGATGCTTTATTGCTTGTCGAGTTTTTATGCTGTGGGATAGCAATATGATCTGAACTCTCCTCATATAAGTAAGTGCATCAAAATCACTTTCACTACCATGCAGTTAAAAACAGACTTGTCAGTCTCTTAGTTGCTTTGTTTATCACATACATATATTGTGAGATATATCAAGCTTCATATCAGCAGTTTACATCTGCTTTTAAATTCTCTCCTCTCCGTTTTCATTTACATCCGTTAAGTTTGTGCAATTTCCTTTTTGTATTGCTGGGCTTCTCTATTCTTCTCCTTCTGAAGTAATTAAATCCCATGGTTTTGATGTTTGATTGTTTCCAAATAATAGAATCTGCTTCAAGAAATTTTAAAGGTCTTCTACAATTGCAATAATCAAAAGAATCCTCCAAAAGCTATTCATTTAACTAGAAATTAAATAAGTCGTAAATATAAGTAAAATTAAACTAAATCTAATCTTCAACCTTGGAAGTCAACCCACTACCAAGAAATATTTAATTTTATATTATTAATAAATTGGTAGTTAAAACATTAATTTTAAAAATCTTGTTTTTAAACCATCAGATTTAATATATTAAAATATATATTACAACAAAATCTTTCCAGAGTAATAAATGTAGATTAGCGTTGGATATTTTGTCCTCCAAAAATAATATTTCAGATCTTGCAGCATATTATTTTGGATGTTTTTTCCCTTTTATCAGAGTAAAACAAATCAAAGTATAAATCCAAATTTGCAGACTTTGTTGTTGTTGTCATTTTTGCTTTTTGTTTTTTTTTTCTATTTCTAATGCTTCTATCCCTGATTGGAAATTTATCATTAAGAAACTATTTTTAGAGATTATAGAAATCATAATTTTGTGGGGAGCAGTAGGAAAAAGAACAAATACTGGTAGATTGAGGATATCGAAGGTTGGGTGCAGAATGGTAAAAGAGAGAATACTTATGAAAATTAAGCTATGAAAGAATGTGAAAGCTATGGGAGAGCTGACTCTGAATGCAAAAAGCAGAAGATAAGGAGAAGCTTTATGACTGAACTAAAGAGTTAATTTCAGCACACAAAAAGGCGCAGATTTGGAAACTGGAAATCAAATGCAGTTTGAAATTTGGATTAACCATGTGCCTGGAAATTTTGGTTCTTTGCCTTCTCCATCTGGTGATTTCAGGGTTTGCTCATACTGTAAGGTGTGCTTTCAAGGAGGTTCAAAAGAGTGGCCATACCATACCTCACCATGTGTTCCGGATGGGCTCGGGATTCAGCAATAATCATGCAGAACAAGGTGACTACATCGCGCATTTATTCAGGTGAAAGCACATAAAAGAAGCAAAGTATGGATAGCTACTCATGAGGTGATACCTGCTGGCAGGACACTGGACCCAAACATCCTCTCGAGCTGGCAGATCAGAGAGAGTTGCTGCTGGCCGGCTCCCACGGAGTCAGCGCAGGCCTCAGAGTTAGGAGTTTCTCCTCTCCCTGTCTCTCCGCACTGTCCTCTCTATGCCCGGTGCATCCTCGCACGTAGGGTCAGCCCGACCCAGGAGGCAGCCCGGGGGGGGCGGACAAACTCCGCCTCTAGTTGCACAACTCTCCCCACTGGGTGCGTAGGCGCACACACCAGTCGGGGGTCCCAGCCCTCAATTTGAGGGTCCTGCCTTCCTCCTCTTCTTCCTCATTTCTGGGTGTTTGTCCTCCAAAGCTAGTTTGGAGGACGTCTGCAGTTAAGCTGGCTACAAGCCCAGGCAAGCGAACGCCTTCAACAGGTTTCTGGGGGGCTGCCTGTGAACCAGGCTGAGCAGCTGCATCCCTGCTCCTTGTTGCTCGGCCTAGGCAAGCAGACATCTTCTTTCCCAAGGTCTGGCCTCTGCTTCTCACAGGAGATTTTTATGACTCTACAGATCACAGAAATTTCCATCTCCAATACACCATGGTAAACTAGAACCCACACAGAACAGCTTTGCTGTTAGACAGCACCAAAAGCACACAGCTGTTTTGGACTTCAGGATGACCTTGATCATCCCATCTATTTCTGCAGGGCAGAAACATTGACAATAGTGTAACTTCCAACACAAACAAAATTGGTGACAACTTATTGAACTTCCTTCTCAAGAAAGCAATTGCCATACATTTACATTGGCTGAACCCAGCATCTTCTAACAGGGACTTACAAAAGCAGCCTCTCAGGAGACCAGAATCCCATAACAGATATTTACGTTCAGTCCTTACAAGCAGGATACAAAAAGACAGAGCTCGAGGTATCCAGTTATTCAAGGTGAAATTGTCTTACTTTTCTCTTGGAAAATGTGTGCCAAAGATGTGTAAAGGCTCCTAACCCCTAAAACTCAGGGATTCTGAAATGCAAGAATAATAAATCAGAATAAGTTACTTTTACCTAGAGGAAAATCAAATCTGCTTGATAATACAGATTCAATAAAAAGCTTGAAAACACTTCTATTGCAGCCCTGTAGCTCACTAAAGCAGTACTGCCATGGCTAGTAACAGGACACATGTTTTGAAGCTCAGTAAAGTAGTACTGCCACTACTAGTAACAGGACACATGCTTCGTATAGAGTTTGTAAGGCCTCACATCTGAGGCTTATCAGGCTTAGCTATCAAAGAACTTGCCTTGAACTTTCGGCTGCTTTATTTGTTTTAGCTGTAATGGATTTTTTTTTTCTAATGACCTGGTAAATATTCTTACTTTGCTATACTTCTGCTTATCTTCGTGTGGCATAAGGCCACTTTCATATAAAAGACATAGGCCTCCTGACTACCATGGCTGACTGAAAGCTTCAGAGAAGGCTGATCCATGCTATACTCAAAGCTGCATAGCAATAAGAGAAGAAGCAACAGAGGCAGGTTAGAATATGGAAGACAACAAACACCTAGAGGGAAAACAAAATTTCACGCTGTATACTGGCTGAATACTGAAAGAGGTTGCCCAGAGAGGCTGTGGAAAATCTGTCTCTGGAGATATTCAACATTCTGGCATGACTGGGGAACCTGATCCAATTATGTCTAGTGCGGGTTGGATGATATGATCTCCAGAGATCCTAACCTAAATCTTTCTCTGATTCTAATTATGATTAATAACATGGCTATTCTACTGGGCAGGCCATTTAAGTTGTGGTTATCTAGGTCTTCTCAGAGGATACATAGACTGGCATCCAAGCTAGGGTTTGGCTGGCACAGATGAAGAACGCAAGTATTTCTGCCATAGATGAGACATTTCTGTTAGACGCCCTAGACAAAAACTGTTGGGCACAGAGGTTGAGCTAGGAGAAGAACTCCTAACAAGGGAGTTCTAACTCCTAACTCCTACCAAAAGGTAGCCAAGGGTAACATCAAACCCTCCCGTCTATGCATCTTTAACTGGAGGAGAAGTCAATCCATTAGATGTTCACCAGAGTGACATATTCAAGGTATAGTTTTCCTGGCCAATCCAGGCTGCCAGAGCTAGGAAGGTTTATCTTCTTCCCAGCACTGTAAGAGCAGAAGCAGGCTATAGTCACTGCAAACTTGGTAGCAGGTTTATTGTTATTTTTGGCAAGCTGGCTCCAGTTTGTCTAGAAAAATGTAAGAAAGATAAAAAACATGCTAGGCTTAGAACAGGGCTAATAACCTGAGTACCTGAGTACAAGGCAACATGCAGTTATGATAAACCATGAGCTTTAATGAAGAGGACAAAGATGCTTGAATCCGCAGAAACAGACTTCCTATTTTACGGCCTGACATGCTCCCTAAATCAACCACAGTAATAAAGTAATACCACAATAATTAAATATACAACAACTTTACAGTCTTCCATGGTTAAGGAGCAGCCAGAACTTCTATACAGTTCTATGCATATGTACATGTACCTACATAAGTTATAAAAAAAGTGTGTTTATCCCTCTTTACCCCCATGAAATAGCTGGTGGTATTATTTGCCTGAGTATTAAAGCAATAAATACAGCTAAAAGGTTGTCACTGAACCAGTATGTTTTCTCTTGTTTTTATTTTTGTTTATATCTTTGTCTTCCTCATGCAGAGCAATACGTCTATAAAAACAAATTCAATCAAACTGATTCTTATTACAGATAAAAATATTAACACATATTTGTTATATAACCCAATAAAATAATAATTGTTGCACACGAGAAATGTTTTGGAAAGGCAGTGGAGGATTTTGTCACAGTTAAACATAGAGTCTGGATAGTCATTTTCTATTTTCTGTCAGTCAAAGCAGAACCTTTGTATCTGAATGTGTGCACATGCAGGCATGGGGAAAGACCTGGTGTCTAAGGACATCTGATGTGCTTGATTTCGTATTTTATAATGACATACAACTCACTGACACTCCTTTCTACCTGTCCTCCCTTTCCTGTATTTTTATTGATTCTTTTATCTGATGTGAAGATACGTTTTCATCTCTATCTGTTCCTTTTAATTCATCTCTTTATTAGAATTACAGGTCATCCCCAGTTCTCCTCCATTGTGTATACAAAGACCTAAGGTATGTCAGGTGTCAGGTGATAAGGTATGATGTCAGATTCTCTCATCACTGCCTTGAACTAAAATGTTTTAATGGTTTTAATGACTAAATTCAGCTCCAATGGTAGACAGTCTGAATGAACTAAAGATCAGAAACACTGAATGCTAGCCAGAACTAGAATATTTTTGTTTGTTGGTTGGTTTTTCTAGGCTGCTTAACTGCTATCAATTCCCTTATTTCTAAAGAACTACTGTCTAACCTACTTACTGATATTATTGGACAATACTGACATGTGTTAGGTATTGTAATTTTAATTTGTTATGGCTTCTATTTGTGCCCATAATTTGTCATCTATGCAAAAAGAAGGCATAGTGTCTGTCTCAAAATTATGTTCTGAGATGATTAGTCACTGTGTGACTGATATTACTGTGGTCATCATCAATTTCTGCATACTGACAACAACTTTGCTATTTTTCATTATCTGGGAGCACTTAGGGTAGGTTTGAAATGAATTTGTGTATGTATTGTTTAAAGTGAATATTGCTTCTTTGCAGCAAATGTTTTTAAAACTACATTTGCAGTGTACAGCTATTCCTAGTTTGGTTTTGTTTTTTCCATTTTCAGCAAGATATTTTAAAATTATATGAGCTTTTTCTATTCATTAAAATAACAAAAATGCATAACACTGAAAAGGGAAACCTATCAAAATCACAGAGTGGGAAAATACAGGAATGAATGTGTATTGACTGTGGAGTAGCAAAAATGATGCTGTTAAAATTCTGCAAGTTCTTGCAGAAAAATAATGGCATAGCCTGACTCAACTCACCCCCACTCCAGTCTTCTGTAGAAACTATTATAAAATGCAAAGAGCTATGAATCTTGCTTGTCTTGGTTTTTTAACCATCAGATCACCTTGGATATATTGCATTATATTACTACTTAATTCTGTACGTGAAGCTCGAAAAGTGAAACAATACCCAAGTCATCTGAGCTATGAGTTTGCAGGATCATTTCACTGCCCTTATTATAAATGTATTCAAAAGATAAATTAATGCAACTGCACACTGCTCTTCTATTGACAGCGTCTCCATTTTGTTTTCAAATCTGCAGGTGAAGCAGCAATGGATAATGGAATAAGATATACATTTGGGAAAGACAGAGTAGCCTCTATGGAGAGCTTCTATGCATGGGCTAAAACAGAGATCCAAAGAATGTTGAGGTCAATAGAAAAACATCTGGAGACATCACTGAACTTGGGTCAGTCCTTACAGAGATTAAATGAATGAATGGACTTTCTGTAGAAGTTGGAATAAAAACACTGAAAATTAATTACATTAATTGTATTCTAAATAGCTCCATAAATTATTGGACTAGTTTGGTGAATAGTAGAAATATTTTGATTTTTTTTAAAAAGTATCATCTCTATCATACACATTTTCAGTGAATATCATTCATAGATTGTATTATTGGAAGTAATTTTCAAAATTATTTTAGTGAATAGTGGGCACACACATAGATTACCTGACCAACAGCATAAAATGAATGTATGACAGGCATATTTGCCAAATATTTCATTAAAAAAAACTTAGTAGACTGTTCAGAGAACATGACTGCACTTGATTCCAACCCAAATTACTACTTTCCAGAAGGTGTGAACAAGCAAACAGAAAGAAATGTGATTTCTAAAATCTTTGAAATGTTAATTCTACAAGAATTATATTTTTTCATATTTTTAGCTGCTTGAACCCCCCTATTCACAGAGGCTAAAGGAATATATGTTATTAATATATTGTGTGTATATGAGGATATGTGTACATCGAGAGAGGCAGAAATCCTTCTTTTTGCCTGAATTGGCAATCATGAGCCAGTTCTGGCCCCGAAGTCACATAGCTAGGCTGTCATGTCTGCCTTGCTTTTCTAGATTCCAGGGTAGAGGAAATAGGGACATCTAGCACATGATCTAAGTGATTTATTTTTTATACCTTTTGGAATCAAAACATTTTGGTACCATCAGCTTTCTTTTCACTGACTAGAAACTAAGGCGGCATTTTTCAGCTTTAATGTTGTTGTTCTTTTCTCTAACTCCAAATTTCAGCTGCTGGATATCCTCCAATCTTTTTCTAGTAAGTTTCATTTTGCAGTCAAATGTCTTCTCGTAGTTTACACTCCTCAGTGAGCCTTAGCAATTTACCCTTTTCCTGCTGCTGGATAAACTAGACAGATGTATTGCATTGTCATATTGCGATACTGATCTTCCAGGAGTCCAGTGATTCTTGTAACTCTTTTCTTATCAAACTCTGATTCTTATCATTTTCATATGTAAACAATATTGCTGAAGAAGATAATGCTTTCGACAGTGCCAGATAATATCACCTTTTACTTCAAGTCAATATTTTCCTTTTATTAAAGAATTGTAACTAGTCATCTTGGCCATAGTATTAAGATCCTTGTAATTCATATTTAACCATAAGAATTTGTTTTAGAGTCATTGCTTTCCAGTATGCAGTTCCAGTTTTCTGTGATTTCATTTTATGCTTTTTCATCTGTATCTGTTTCCACACATCTATCGATACTAAAAAGACCTTACAGTGACAGTCAGAAAATATTACAAGACCATTGACACAATTTCAATTCTTAATAATGACTAGAAGAAGATAAAGACCTTGATGTTTTTTGTATGGAATGTGTAAGTATTAGTTTAGTTTTTTCAACTTGATTTATGATTAGAAGAACAGAATAGAATCATAGTCATAATAAAATTATATTAAAAGATCTAAAAAATCTAAAAAAATAAAACATCTGATTTTTTTTTAAATTAAGCAAATAATTATACCCCATACCTAGATACTAAAAATGTATCACAAAAACAAATAACAGCAACATACAAAAATCTCCATTGAGAAGCATAGAGATGGTGGTAGTGTATAGGAAATATTCACTGGTACTTCATTATTCCAAAGGAAAAATAAAGAACAATCTTATTGTATACCTAAGAATGATGAACAAATATGAATGGAAATTCTTAACTGAGAATGCCAATATAATTTCTTATTTTCATATAATTTCTCCTTTCTGAATTATTCTTGAAGACACTATCAGACCCTCAGAACAATTTTTTTTAGTCACCATTAGTTTTGCCAGAAAGGCAAGAAAACTTTTTTTTTAATACTTTATTGAGATACAAATGATACTGACACGTCATGTAAAGTATTCCATCTTGTATCTAGACCAGTTAGCCATCTTTTAATTTTCCCCCCTGGAAATAAAAGCTCCAGAAAAAAAATAGAAAAAGGATGGATGTTTCCAGAATCTTTCAATAATACAATGATAAGATCATTTTTTTTTCCAGTTATATCCGTATCTGCTTGTGAATTGTGGTAGCTTCCTCAGCCAGGTTCTTTCCCTGTAAAGATGATCAAACTCATCCCTGTGTTGTGTATCATTGTACTGCCAGCTGACAGCCTGTCATGCTACCAAAAATTAAACTTAATTCCACTGGCATGTAAGCAATATTCCTGGCCTACTTCCAAAATGTACTGCATTATGAAACTTTTGTGGAAAAAAAAAAAACAGTTATGTTTGTCAAGTGTTGTATGCTAGATGAGATGCCAAACTCAGAAGATTACTAATCCAAACTCTCTCCATGTGGTTCCACTGGCATTCTCACTGTTCCAAGGGGATGTTATCTATAAGGTTTGCTTCTGGGCTGAAACATAATACCTTCCTGGAATACTCTCGTTTGACTTTAGTCATTTAAATAACTTCTATAATAAAAGTATGTGAAGATACAAAGTGACATCCTTTTCTCAGTCTCTTATCTGTGCTTTTATTTTATGTTGTCATATCAGGGACTCATCACTGCCAACATCTCCACTTCAGCCTTTTCAATAATTGCTCCAGCAAACATTGCAACTTTGAAATATGCTCATTGAAAAGAAAAATTGCTTTCTTTCACTTACTCTTCTTTCTCTGTAGTACAGAGAGTTTGTGTATGATCCACCTGCTTTCTGTGCTTTCTCTGAAATTCATAGGGACAGACAGTTTGAGCAAATGAGGAACTCAGACTACAACACAGTCCAGGGCACATGTATAGCCCTAACAGACAATGTTACTCAAAAAAAAAAAAAAAAAAAGAAAAGAAAAGAAAAGAAAAGAAAAAAGAAAAAAAAAAAAGACTCAAGAAGAGGAGATGCATACAGGGCTATCAATGTATATCATACAGAATATTATATTTTGATAAACAAGGTAGGGAAGCACACCTTTTATACTGTTCCTTTGCTGTCTGAGGTTTTGTGAGTATGTATATGCGTGAACTTAAGTATTTAAGTAATCAGAAAAGGGCACTGAAGGCAATCATGGCAGTAATTGCAAAACCCTGTTAGTATTCACCCTGTGCTCTCAATGGACAGAACATTTTCATTTAAACTCTCATCTATAAAGTTACAAAGTCAGCTGGTTTTCCAAAGTTAATGTGAAAAGAGAACTTTTCAAAATTACTTTTTAATGTTCTGTATTGGCACAGGCTAGTCATATTGGGCAGCTGGGTACTGTTTGTCATCTATTTCATTTCTGTTAAAACACAGCAACAGCAAATCTGTGTATCTTGTTGTTAATAAATAAGATGTCTTTTTTGACTTCAGAATGACTAGGTGTGTTTACGAAGTGTTCATTTCATTCCATTATAATAAGTTTCCCCAATACATAACCAGGTACCTTAACAACCTTGTCATTTCAATTTTTCACACATTTCCATTGTGTGTGTCTTATATCTCACTGAAGTTTCAACCCATTAGCTGACTGCCAAAAGCCATTAGTCTGTAACATTGCTCAGTCTTAAAAATGTAAAACAGAATTAAAAAAAAAAAGAAAAAGGAAAAATCACAAAAGCGAAATTGCCTACAGCCACTTTCAGACTCTATTTCTACAAGTTCTGATGGTTCATTAAACCCAATGTATGTTGAAAAGGAATCATCATCTCAGACAAAAATTCATGAACAGTCTATTTTAAGACTGCAAATCTTAACAGCATCACTAAAGTACTGTACACAAAAGACACTATTTATCTCTTTATCCTTCACTAAGCCAAGTAAAAAAAAAAACTTTTATGCATGCAGCATATACTTTCCATGCATTCTTTGTATCACGGACCTATGTATAATCAATACCTGAAAGACAGCTTATACTAATTGCTTTGGCTTCAGTTAGCATATTAAACCTACGAATTGGTAAGGAGTGTACACAGCATTAATTTCATAATCACTGTCTCTTAAGATATAGGGAAAGTAGTGCAAAAATATTTATCTCAAATTTCTCAAAAATATTTTCTGTGAATGACATCATTACACTTCATTGCATTTTACTGCATTTACCTTTCTTTCTTTTCTTTTTTTCTAATTCTTTAGTAGCCTAGCAGAGACATTTCAGCTTGATTTTTATCTGGAATTATATTGATGATCTATATTATCCTACAATCATTACAAAAGTCATATATGCATAACATGCATAATACTAATGCATTTCATATCATTACATTACATTAAATCAGTATTATTTAATTAATTAATGTTAATTTACTACAAAGCCTTATAAATATTATTTTTCTGTTGTATTTTCTTTTCAATTGTTACCATTCTAACATTAATAATAACAGCTCAAACGATAAAGAAGCTTCGTTTTTCAGTGCAAAAGCAAGTGCATAAGTACTGCTTTGCTCCCAGGCTACACCCTGGAATGATGCCACCAGGTCTGCTAGCCAGGAAAGCTGCACACAGAAGGAAGGGCACTGTTCTCCAGGGTCTGCACCCTGGAGTAAGCATGAATTGCGACAGATTTCACCTCCTCTGCACAAGGCAGAGCTGTCATGAAGCACACATAACAGAAGTCTCTTGCTGTTTGAGCTTGCTACAAAAATGTGAACTAAACAGAGGGACCAAAATTCCTGGGAAAGATCCACTCACAGCTCCAGGACTGGGAATTATCTGGCAACTAATGACATGTGCAGGCAACTTCCCCCTCCAGGTGCACCTGGTGGGATAGTGTATTTAAAGAATCACCATCTCTAGGGAATAAAAAACCCTCCTCACAGCGAAGAAAAAAAATAGTGTAAGCAAATATCTCACTGCCAAGAAGGCATCCCATATATTTGCTTTTTTTCCAGGTTGGCTTATCTTTCATGTTTAGATCAGAATGACTGATCTTTTAATTCATACCCAAGTTGTCTTTTATTTGATTTTCCAGACTAGAGAAGCATTTAATCTTTGTACACAATTGGTATTAACTTTGTAAATTGAGGTTGTGGGCATTTGTGGATCCCTTTGTGTTTGTTTGCCTTCCCTAAGCTAAACAGTTGCATACATGGATGTGTTCTGTCTGCCAGAGAGAGGCTGTAGCTGGGACATCAAGTAGGACAGAACAGCATAAGATCATATGAACACCCAGAGTGTGTTTGACTGTGGGAACCTGCCTCCAAAGGTGGCAATTTGAGATAGCTAGAAAGGAGTATAAGAACACAGAATATTTCCCCAGGACACTCTCCCAAGTTTGCAGTCTTGCTCTTGGAGGAGCAAGTGTTGGGGGATACTTGTGGTGCTCTGTAGGAAAAAGAAAGATCTGGGCTTTAGAGAGAAAAATAATTTTTAACTATGAGAAGTCACATTCGCAGGTAGTTATAGATTATTGAATTCATCCAATACTAGTAAATACTCAATAAAATACTTAGACTCCTCAAGTTATCCATCTCTCTCTCCTGATAATATGAGGACTCTGCATGAGCAACCTACTCTGAAACCTAGGACTGTCAAACTTTTAAATGGTAAAAATGAAAATGGAATGAGGTGGCTCCCAATACAGCTGCCAAGAAAGAGGTCTAAGCTAAACTTGAATTCTAGCCAACATTTTCTCTATTATGCTGTCTGAGAATGTTACATTTTCAAGGTCCACAGGCAATACTTCAAAGCTGTGTATTTAGAGATGCTGCTACTATAGTCTCTTCACTTTTGAAAGGATAATATAAATACTCACCTTGAAGTCCCAACCTTCCTGTACCACATTGTTGCAGAGGATTGATGAAGAAAGAGGGTTTATATTAATGAGCTTATGCAAAAGAATGAGACAGGGATTTTTCTGTTCCCTCCTCTGCCATCACTAACATTTGAAACAAAAATATGTCTGCATTATTTGTTATGTGTACTGAAAAAGTGCATAGACACTCATTTTGATCATAAGGTCAAATTCTACTGAGTTAAACGCTCCACAGTTGCATGTTTTTCAGTGCTCCCTCATATTCTTGCTGTTGCATAATTTAGCTTTTTTTTATTTAAACTTTTTAAGTCTTTCAGGTCAAAAAACCCTTAGCATGCTTTCAAGACATACATATATAATAATAATACCAGTAATTATTTAGTAAATATTAAATTATAAAAGTAAAAACAAACAAACAAAAAGTTTTCCTGATGTAATTAGGAATGTAATGTAATTTTAGCTCCCACACGGGAGGACACAAGGAATGCAGCCTGGAGATGCATGGAAAGAAATGTTGTTGACAAGGTGTCTGGAGATGTGCTCTTGGAAAGAGGTACTTGATAATGGGTCTGGCACACCACTGCAATACCGTGGCGATGGGAGACCATCACTGAGTAGGGACACCTCTGCAGGGACGGCGGCACGTGGAACACCCCTCCCAGAGCAGGCACACTCTGAAGAAGCAAGGAGGAGGGGAGGAAAATCAATTAGAATCATAGAATCATAGAATGCTTAGGGTTGGAAGGGACCTCTAGAGATCATCTAGTCCAACCCCCCTGCACACGCAGGGTCACCTAGAGCACGTGGCACAGGACTGCATCCAAGCGGGTTTTGAAGATCTCCAGAGAAGGAGACTCCACAACCTCTCTGGGCAGCCTGTTCCAGTGCTCTGTCACCCTCACTGTTAAAAAATTTTTCCTTAAGTTCCTGTGGAACTTTTGGTGCTTCAGTTTCCGGCCATTTCCTCTAGTCCTATCAGTGACCACCACTGAAAAGAGACCAGCACCATCCTCTGCACTCCCTCCCTTGAGGTACTTATAGACACTGATTAGATCCCCTCTCAGCCTTCTCTTCTCCAGGCTGAACCACAAGAGCACACTGCTGCCTCATGGTCAACTTATCATCCACCATAACACCCAGGTCCCTCTCTGCAGGGCTGCTCTCCAGATGGTCAGTCCCCAGCCTGTACTGGTGTCTGGGGTTATTCCTCCCCAGGTGCAGAACCTTGCACTTGGCCTTGTTGAATTGCATGAGGTTTTTCACCGCCCAGTTGTCCAGTCTGTCCAGGTCCCTCTGGATGGCAGCGCAGCCCTCTGGGGTATCAGCTACTCCTCCCAGTTTTGTGTCATCAGCAAACTTGCTGAGGGAGCACTCCGTGCCTTCATCCAGGTCATTGATGAATAAATTGAACAGGACTGGACCAAGGACTGACCCCTGGGGGACCCCGCTAACTACAGGCCTCCAACTAGACTCTGCGCCGCTGATCACCACTCTCTGGGCCCTGCCATCCAGCCAGTTCCTAATCCACCTCACTGTCCACTCATCTATCCCACACTTCCAGAGCTTGCCCAGGAGGATGTTGTGAGGGACGGTGTAAAAGGTCTTGGTAATTCATGTTCTAGCAGCTCACAAGGTTAAAGGTGGTGGTGGTGGTGTTTTTAGTTTGTGGGATTTTTTTTCCTCTTGGCAGCCACCATCATCCTGTGGGGATGTCCTTGTATTTTAAAGTGAAACTTTTGTAAGTAGATGAGCAGTATCATACAGGCTCCACATCCACTGCAGAAGACATACTATTTTAATCTTGTGAAACTGGGTAAGTCTGTACCTAATTCTGTATTCAAGTCTGTTGACTTTGAATAATCACATAGAAGAAGAGAAGCTATTGTTGAATCAACATTATCTTTCAAAATAAATTGTTTATATTGATATCTCAGCATGTAAATTAACCTTTGTTCTATTGTTTTTGCTTTCTTAAACATTTGAACAGTTTGATATCATATTTCTTATAATTTAGAAGACTGGAAGCATTCCATATGTAGGAGTTACTTTTTCTAATGCTGCATTCACATTTTATTAAGCATTGAATTTTCCAGATCATAGAATCATAGAATCATAGAATCATAGAATGCTTAGGGTTGGAAGGGACCTCTAGAGATCATCTAGTCCAACCCCCCTGCATACGCAGGGACACCTAAAGCACGTGGCACAGGACTGCATCCAAGCGGGTTTTGAAGATCTCCAGAGAAGGAGACTCCACAACCTCTCTGGGCAGCCTGTTCCAGTGCTCTGTCACCCTCACTGTTAAGAAATTTTTCCTTAAGTTCCTATGGAATTTTTGATGTTTCAGTTTCCGGCCATTTCCTCTAGTCCTATCAGTGGCCACCACTGAAAAGAGACCATCCCCGTCCTCTGCACTCCCTCCCTTGAGGTATTTATATACACTGATTAGATCCCCTCTCAGCCTTCTCTTCTCCAGGCTGAACAGGCCCAGCTCCCTCAGCCTCTCCTCATAGGGCAGATGTTCCAGGCCCCTGATCATCCTTGTAGCCCTGCGCTGGACTCTCTCCAGCAGCTCCACATCCCTCTTGTACTGTGGAGCCCAGAACTGGACACAGTACTCCAGATGCGGCCTCACCAGGGCCGAGTAGAGGGGCAGGATCACCTCCCTCGACCTGCTGGAGACGCTCTTCTTAATGCAGCCCAGGATCCCATTGGCCTTCTTGGCCACGAGGGCACACTGCTGCCTCATGGTCAAAATTTCATTTTCATTTCATTTCATGGTCAAAGATTCATTTATTGACAGCAACATATTGTGTGTATTGGAAATTAATGTGTTTAAAACTGGCTTGATGCAGAAATAGTCCTTCAGCTAATGCTCCTGTGGTTCTTTGCAGAAGAGCACCCATTATGGAACAAAATGGGTTGAGTGAGTGTTCTGTTTATATATTAATTCATGGCAAACTTATTTTTGATTTCCACCAAGGTTAATGAAAATCAAAGATCTATAAAATACCATCCTAAGTTAGAGTAATGATTCTCAAACTTCTATTACAGTTCCATTTTTGAGCACCTTTTCTTTTGCAAAAGAGATATTAAAAATAAAAGTTCTTATGCCAGAAAAATAAATTAAAAATAACCATACTCAGAAATCTATGTGAACTAAGAGATGTGAAAGAATAGGTGTTCAAGTATGGTACATATTTCTAATAAAGTGTGTGTTATCAGGCATACCATTTTCAAAAAGCTGCCAGATAAAGGTTTGTCTCTTGACTCTTTCTGTATAAGTACAAAGGGATGAAATGTAAAAAATGCAAAAGAAATGTCAATTTAGGATTAAACATACTTTGACATTCATAGAAGAGAGTCACAGCTCTTACAGCTTTTGTCAAGACTAGCCCAGAATCCTGTCTTGCTTTTGTTTGAAGATGATTAATGAATGCACATTAATAAATATTAATTAGTTAATATAGAAAATTCAGGATTAGAAGAAATTTATTTATTATAGCCTTTTATGGAAGTGAATTAATGCTATGCACAAATAGCATTCCTGTGTTTGCCACTTTCTATTTAAAACCTTCTAAATGAAGAAAAGAAAACAGACATGGATAAAAATGTTTCTGTTTTCTCACAATTCAAGCAAACTTCTTAAAAATCTTGGAGCATTTCCAAATGTTTCTTAAGCTAAAGTAACTGAATCCACCTGTCTTTTAACTTGAAGAGATGTTGTAAAACACATGAGGGTTTCATAAATTCTAAGTCTGTAAACTGCATCAGGAATATTTGATTTTTTAAAGAATATTTTGTACTATAACTAAATATATGAAGTATATGCGTGAAGATAATAAGATCTGTGTGTGAAGATAAAGAGAGTGTTTTGCAAAGTGCAATTTATGGCACCAAAGAGATGAAATTCGGGAAGTGTTTCCATTTTGACTCATGGCGATATTGCAGCGTGTCAAAGTTATGCTGTCCTGAACAAAGAAGCCCACATCAGGAGGTTGCTTTTCTTTTTTTTTTTCTTTTTTTTTTTTTCTTTTTCTCCCACAATTTGATTTCTCGTCATTCTGGAGACCATACATATTGATCCTTCTTGTCTTCTGCATTTTCGACCACTCTCATCCATGTTTCTTAGATGTTGCTCATGTTTGCTTGGTTTTCTGTATCTTTTTGGTTCTTCCTGTTTTCTTTTAGCTTCTGTTATTCACAAATGCACAACTCCACAAATCAGTAACTCTGCAGTCTCAGATAAATCCTGCTTATGTTCCCTGACATATATCTTATTCCAGTCTTTCCCCATGATCCAGTAGCTCAGAAAGCAGTCTCTTCTATTTCAACTATTTTTTAACAAAATGGTTCTTAATTGCGTTCTCATCTAAATGGAGTGAAAGCTAGTAGCAGAACTGCTGCATTCAGTGACCTCTACAATTGCCTGCAAACTGATAGAATGCTTGCTGGCAGCTGCAGAGTCTTCACATAACAAAAAAGGGATTATTTAAGTAATTTAAGTACTCTGCACAATATGTGCTGCCATGTCACTTTTACTAGTATTGTGTTTGCAACTCTCCCTTTCATCCAGCAATTGTTTTCTACTCTGTACTTTTTAACTATTAAAAAGAAATACTCTCTAAAAGAAAAAATAAAATAATTCCACTCTCTTTTGTTCCAGATTTGAAATTAATTCCTATAAAAGTAGGACAGTGCTGTCATCTGAGAGTCACCTTATGAAAAAACAGAATCACAGAATTATAGCATGACTTAGTTGGAAGAGATTTCTGGAGGCTGTCTAGTCCAAACTCCACTCCAGCAAAAAGTACTCGACCAATAATTTTGGACCAAATTCTACTTTTGGTCCAAATTTTGGACCAAATTCTACTTTTGTAGAATTTTGGACCAAATTCTACTTTCACTTATGAAGACATTGAGAAATATTTGGGCTTCAGAATCTTTTCTCAAAAACTCAGTTACACTAAGGCTATACAGACCTTAAGATGGCAAAAACCTCCTCTTCCTGAAGTACTGCTGTTCCTCAGTGACTATCTCCTAGTTAATGTCTCTCCCTTTGAGAGAGGAACTAATATGTGACATCCCTTGCACTGATTTTAATTAGTTTAGTTGTCTTATCAGAAATTTTGACAGCATACAAAGAAACCAGTAGCTTGCTTGCTTCCTGAAAAGCACTTCCTTCAGGGCACACTAGCCATATGCATGAAGCTACAGCCTATTGAGAACTATGCACCTTATTCTCCCATGTTCATGAGCCATTCTCCCAGTGCTTATTAGCTTACCTGCTGATATATGTTTAAGACTCTTTTTGATTATGAGTTCCAGCACAGATTTCTCTTTAACCAGCACTTAACTACGCTGCCCCCTACTCCCCTATTACTCCTAGAAAAGCTTTGCCTCTAAAAGACATACATGGTTGAACTTCAAATCACTGCAGTTATTCCCTAACAACACTATTTTGAAAAATTGATATCTGCCATAATATTTTACATTGACTTTGTTATCCATTGCTAGAAGATATTTTGGAAATGTGGAGATGTTTAATTTACCAATATCTGAGTGATTTATACTGAGATTAACAGAATTTATAAAAATATCTTTTAGGCTTTTCTTGTTTTTACCCATCTGCTGTCATTACAACTTCCTGGGCTGTAGCTTGCAGAACTAGGTAGGCTTCATTTATATTCAAATATTTCCTAGCAATAAGATGACAGAACAGTCTGGCACAGGGAAGTAAATTGGAATATCAATACTGCAGTATGTAGCTTGAGTTATTGACTCAATAAAACATGTATTAACAATCCTTAGTGATAATTCTGTAAATGTGGCAGCTTTATAATTATATAGCTTTGGTACTACTTTCTCTCCTTAAATATTGTATAGCATTTTCATTAGATTTTTATATAGCTCACTCATCCCATCACTCAGTCTCATTTTTCTATAATTTGCAAATAAATAGTTGTTTATCTCTTGGTAGAATATTAACTAATTTACAAATAGATGTGAGTAATTTAAACAAATTATAATTTATTATAAATTTATAATTTTTATTATAATTTATTATAAAGTTATTTAAATAAATAAAAGAAACAAACAGTGACTATCTGATTTTGGCCACTAAAATGAACTTTTGCCCCTAAAAGAACTATTCATTACACAGAATCACAGACCTCTAGAGGGACCTTTAGAGATCACCTAGTCTAACCCCCCCTGCTCAAGCAGGGACACCTAGAGCACATGGCACAGGGCGGCATCCAGGGAGGTTTGGAAGATCTCCAGAGAAGGAGACTCCACAACCTCTCTGGGCAGCCTGTTCCAGGGCTCTGTCACTCTCACAGGGAAGAAGTTCTTCATCACATGGAGATGGAGCTTCCTGTGTTTCAACTTGCATCCATTACCCCTTGTCCTATTACTGGCCACCACTGAGAAGAGTTTGGCCCAATCCTCCCTACTTTCTCCTCTTGGGTATTTTGTACATGTTGATGAGATCACCTCTCAGTCTTCTCCAGGCTACACAGGCCCAGATCACTTTGTCTTTCCTCATACGATGGTAACTCCAGTCCCTTCATCTTTTTTGTTGCTCTACTCTGGACACTCTCTAGAAGCTCCACGTCCCTCTGGGGAGCCCAGAATTGCCACAGTGCTCCAGGTGAGGCCTCGCCAGAGATGAGTAGAGGGGCAGGATCTCCTCCCTCAACCTGCTGGCAACACTCCTCCTAATGCAGGCCATGATCCCATTGATTTTTTCGGCCACGAGGGCACATTGCTGCCTTATGGGTAGCTTGCTGTCATTTAAGTTAAGTGTTCTCTAATGTTTTGTTGATGGGGAGAAAAAACTGTTTTAGTGTAATAATGAGAGATTTTCAAAACAAACCTTTGTCTCTTGTCTTTAAATAACTCTCTGTATTTAATGGATATTTAGAAATATCATAAAAGTATTAAAGTCTCACAAAATTGAATGCAGAAGGAGACAAAGAACTCTCAATTTTACATATATTTATAGAAGTTTTTTACAGTATTTTGTGAATAAGGTTTTCAAGGTAGCCTAATAAATTTGGAGTAACATTGAAATTAACAAGCATGGAATATTCAAACTATTTAACTGCTTTGAAAATTTCAGGGCAGCTGCTGTTGGAAGTCATAAAGTATATAGGAATTTGACATCAAAAGCATCACTCCGCTCTCTCATCGCAATGAGGCATCAATCGAAAAACGTGGGCTGCATTCCATTCTATGGATTCCATGTAAGTACAGTGTGGGTCTGTAATGGTTTTCCTGATATTTATGCAATTACTTGTAATACAGACAGTGCTTTCAACTAACTCATACTGTATAAATATTGCTTGAACTGAAATCAGGTCAGAAGAGCTACCAGTTGGCATCAGTAATGTTGACAACTGTAACACACATAATTAAAATACTAGTCTACTAAACTATTACAACTCCATGCAGTAATAAATAAGCTTACCTATCAAAGTGAGACAAAATTTAGCAAAATCAGGCTCTGTAGTGTGAAGGAGCTATGCTGTCTTCAATCCCTGAATATTCTGACAAAAAGAAGTCATGAAACACAAGTTTTTGAATTTTTAATTGGGATTTTTTACATAGACTCAAGCTGCTTTACTCTGCCACTGTCACAGAGTCAAAAGTTGTTGTTGCCTTGCACTGGTTAGTAAAACTAGATCTTTACTATGACTTGTCACAAGTAGCAGGTATATTATTGAATCTTCCATGAAGCCTGTTTTTTAGGGGCCTTTGCGGGGCAACCAGGGGTTTCTTATGTAGGACTTTTTAGAATGAAGCTTTAGTCCCTACCATAACTGCAATGCAAATAAATAAAAAGCCTGAGAATGCTGGTGCAGGAATACAAAGTGATTACTGTGGGATAAGCTCATCCGTTTAGCAGAATGCAAAGAGTCGAGATGCACATTCACTGCTGATTTCCCAGTACTGTGAATGAAGTAAGAAATTTGATTGAATAATATCCGTAAAGAAATTAAACTTCCTTTCAAGTAACTTAGTTCCAAATCAATTAAAGAAAAGAGAGAGAGATGCATTTTGAAATACTGCATTTTGGATAGAGGTAAGTGTGTTTAATAAAGATCATCACTTTGACAAAAAAATAAAAAAAAAAATAAAACTGACGTGCAAAAAATACCAAAGGATTCCAAATGACAAAATTTCCAAAACAATATGCATTCTCCTTCCCTGGCACTCTGTGCAGGTATATACAAGGGACTGACCTGAGCTATCATATAACCAGACTTGGGAGGTTCTGACTGTGGTATTCTTGCCTCCAAACAGTGGCTGCTACATCTCTAGGATGGAGGAGCAGCATGCCTACCATTAGTCTCAAGGCAACTTGAGGTATAGCAGGGCAACACAAATAGGACCATCCTATCGCCACCTCTGAGTCCCTGCTTCAAATAGGCTCCATGCTGCACAGCAGGCTGTACTTCTTTTCATGTACTTCCTTTCATCATCAAATGATCCCAAAGATAATGAGATTAAATCACCAGAAGATGCATTCAACTAAGATCAGCAGAAACTGAGGATTTGTCTTAATTTTCTGCAGAAAGCAGAGCAAACCCTTTAGAAAGGTGTGAGTTGGAACTGCATGCAGGGAAGTATGCCATAGCCATGATCAGTATGAATGCACGTGACAGCCTTAATAAAACCAACGGCTGTCTGGTTTTATTGGCATTTTTTCTTTCTGTTTTCCTGGCTTCTGCATTTATTACAGGAAAAGATCTTCTGTTTAGTAAGATAACTTGATATACACAATCAAAGACACAAAGAGAAAAAATAGGTTGATATTAATTTCAGAATCAATCAAGGTTTGTATTAGTAACACCAACAGCTAACATTTTTTTTTTTAAAAAAAGCCTATGTTTTCGCACAGCCAATGAATAGGAATAAGACAGTATCTGTAACTCAGTGTGCACACAGTGTTAGAATTTCTTAAGGAAAGCGATGAAAGAAACAACTTTTCTTCAATGAAATACAAAATACGATGACAGTTAACCAAGGAAGAAAAGAGACGATCATAGCATTTAAGAGAAGTTTTACAAGGAAAAGCAGCAAATTTCCAAAGAATGACAAAAAAAATGCTCTGGAAAGCGTATGATTAGTTTTACCACGTCTGTTATA
The DNA here is from genome assembly GCF_059628265.1 of Tinamus guttatus. Classification (NCBI taxonomy): domain Eukaryota; kingdom Metazoa; phylum Chordata; class Aves; order Tinamiformes; family Tinamidae; genus Tinamus; species Tinamus guttatus. Next base: position 4,450,032 of record NW_028288917.1, read on the forward strand.
GTTGAACTATTTTCAATGAACACTATGTGCCTTGGCATTTTATTAGTGAATTTCTGGATTGAAGAGTGATTTTTTTTTTTTTTGTATTTCTTTTTTACAAAGCTGTAGACATCCCATAGGTCTGTTTCTCCCTGGGCCTATAATGTTAATGAGCTTTTAGTTTGGAATATACTGAATAAGCTGAGGTATAAGTTTTCTTAAACTATGCTTTAGAGCTGATCTCTCTAACTCTTAAATACTCTGTCTGTATATTGTGATATACAGCACGAAGAGAAATACCCTAATGAAAATCTGGAAAGGATTGTTTCAGTTAACAAGGGTAAATACAATATTTCACATTCCTTTTGAATATCAGCTCACATGCTATCACAAAGAGTAAATTTGAAATAGGAAAATTTTCCTAAATTCTTCTGAAATTTCTGATTTTGTATTTAAAAGCTCTTTCAAATTTTGCAATTCTTGTGTAGAAATGTTTACCAGGGAAAAAAATCCTTAATTATTTCATTTAGGATCTGTTTATGGGTTTTGTGCATTCTAAACCTTATTCTATGAAAAGTAGTACTGTGGATTTAATTGAAAATAGAACATGAATTGATAGTAGAGCACTATTATATTAATAAACATACTATTGTGGCAGACAGTACAGCTTGAGGTGGAACAATGCTTTCTCATGACCTTGAAGGACCACTGTATACTGGTCCTCTCTTCGCTGTTCCCATGCAAAACTTACTTTAGAGAGTAATTGGAGACGGTGCAGAGCCAGCTGATTACTGGCATCTGCATGACCATGAATCAATAGCTGAATGGATAATCTTGCATGTAATTAGTTAGACTATTGGCTCATTTAGCAACCACACTTAGCATGCTTTTGGCAAAGAAGGAATTGGATCCAGGACAGTAGGGCATATAAGTTGTATCTGATGCTCAATAAAGGTCTTGGGTCTTTGGTATGATAATCCAGCGTCTGTGCACATCATATGCTGCATACTATTAATGCATATGTAATATAATTATATATTTATCATAAATTATAGGGTGAAGGCATGGATATGTGCTGTTTAATCAGGTACTGAATTGGCAATGGAGTCGGCACTGAATGAGTGGAACAGCAGACTCCTTGAGCTCCTTGACCACTGATCTTCGACATTTTTTTGACTTTAAGTCAGATGAAGTATTTCTTGTAAGGTGCAGATCTCTGTAGAGTGAGTAGGTGTAGGTACCTTATAAGTATGTTCCGTGGACCCCCAGAGGTCTGCTAACTGTAGACTGAGAACCACTGTTTCAGAATAGCTGTGTTATAAAATGTGTCTCTCTATGTTCTAAAGGTACATTACCCTCTGCCTGACAGAGTTTGCTATATTTTGATATTTCCAGTGACCCCACTGGAAAGGCATATATTAGAATAACAAAGAACACAGTGATAACAATATAGCAAAATACTTCTTATCTATCAAAGATGACATGCATTGTAGCGTTTTCAGGACTATCATTAAAATCAATACAAGAGGTAGCCATTTGCTACATACTTAAAGCCAAGAAGAGCACACTGTAACATTAAAGAGCTCTTTTGAATAAGGTGACTAACAAAAAAACAAAAATAACCATAAAAAAGAAGGAAGAAAAAGAGACATTACTCTTCACAGAAATAAGAAATGATGCACAAGCTGAGTCTAGATGATTAAAAGGGAACAGATTTGGTGTCCTAAATTTCAAACAAAGGCTAATGTCTCACCTTCTCAGTTAAATGTCAGGCCTCTTATTGTAACTTATTCACAGAAGCTAATAAGCATTAATTGATACTGCTATGTGACTCTAAGCCACCATAAGCCATCCTTTCTTTTGAGGCTAATTTATTTATCTGTTGTGATGTGGAAGAATTGTTTGAAAGCAGGAACTGAGAGGAAATCTACGCCCTAACAGAAGTTTTGGCATTACAGAGGCCTGCTTGGGGTGATACACAGTTGCCACTTCCAGGATGGTTGGTGCGCACGGACTCTGCTCCTCCATGGTTCCCTGGGCAGCACAACCTGCCCTCCTCGCAGCTGCAAAGGGGAATAACGGAGCATGGAGCGGAGTGAAGGCACCGCGGCCAAACTCTGTTGCACTCCCTGTGCTGGGTCGCTGATAAGCCGCACAGTGGCTGTCTAATGGGAGATATACGATAACATGTCCAGTGCTGAGCCAGCAAAGGTGGCAAATCACTGCTTTCAGATGAACTTTGCTTGAACTTTGATCATTATAATGTCAAAACACACCTCCATCCCAAAAGATACCCGCCTCTGAGGTACGACCACCCCTCACTGAGCATGCGCTCTAGATTTTCGGTTGACTGTACCTTTAAATGAAAGCAAGAAACTTTTTCAGCAATCAATATCAAGTATGATTCTAGTCACTCAAGCTCCACCTGAATGTAAAGAAAAGTATAAAAGGTGAACTAAGGATGAAAAGGAGAAGGGAAGAATCCATCGTAACTCTTGGGTCAGTCGACAGGCTGATCCCCGTTTCCTCCCCTCGGACTGGAATGCTGCCTGAGGAGACTAAGAAGTGAGAGGGAAGATTCCATTGTAAATTTTGGATCGGTCGATGTGCTGATCCCTCTTTCCTTCCCTCGGGTTGGGATGCCGCCTGAGGAGATTCGACACTGAGAGTCCTCTCCCATCTTCTGGGGTGAGTGATGATTGCACAGTTGTACGTCAGAGCCAGCTAAAAACCCCACTCTCTAGTAGAGAATTTCCTGTACTGATATCCGAAACCTGCTTTGTAAATGTTGCATTTGAATAAATCATACTGTTTGTGGACTCGACTACTTATTTGCGGGGAGGCGATCGGACCTACAGTTGATCCGATACTGCCAGGGTCAAGCTTACAGTTGATCACACTATTTGGGGACTCAATTCGCTCCTAGGAAGGTGATCGGACCAACGGTCCACAGACTGTGAATCCAACACTGATTTGATATCTCCTTCCCCCGCCACCACTACCACTATGGCTTTCAAACTGCAACATTTCGCATGGGATTATACAGTAGATTTGTTTTTAGTATATCCATTCAAGTGCCTCAAAATGATGTTAAAATTAATTTTAAATAACACTACCCTGGTGTATAAAATATTTTGTAAATATCTCCAGTATTGTTGATGTTAGGTTATATATATATAAACACATATACTTACATGTATGTATACACATATATATATTCCTTCATTATGTCAAAAATTATTAAAAATAAATGTTAAAATATGGGAATTTTAAATAAAATGTATTGATTCTTGTCTTCTATGAAATCTTTTATTATACCCTGAACTGTGCATAAATCACAATTGATATGAAGCAATACATCTCATAAAGAAAAAGACAAGGTATCTTTCTAGAGACTAAACTGCTTATTAAGTTTTTGTACATTCAAAAAAAGATGCAATCAAAAACGCAGCTGCAATTTTTGCATTGATTCAATCACGGTAGACAGAACTTTTAAATGAGCACTGATTGTTTGAATTTTATTAGCATTTGCATGTCCAAATCCTAAATTCCTACTTTCGTCTGTAAATTTTATAGATGCAGAAGACAGGAGATTCACTATATGAATTAATACATGATCTAACTTCTGCCAATTTCTGTCCAAGAAAGCATAACTCCACCTTCATTGTGACAGAAAGAAAGAGGAGGCTAGAATATTTCCATCTTGGGCCTGTCATCAACTCTGGATCTGTTTGAACTAATTTTTGATTTTGTTTTCACAGTGTATTACTGTTGTTTTTGTAAGAAAATGAGGTTACAAACAATTTTAATAATGCAAAGAAAGGCCAACTTTTCTTGAAGGAGGTCTGTGGTACATGAGACAACTTAATCCTAAATGACTTCAAATGTGAAAATGATTTTAGCCCTCCATTTTAAACTGCTTTGTGCTGCTCATCTGCATGAGCAGATGGAAGACTACAAGTTAGGTTTCTGCCCCTCCACTGCCAATGCCCATGTCAGGATCAAGCATGCTTCTGTTCATTCTCTTTAGTAAATTAATAAAAATTCCTGGCTTCAAGTGACTCAGCATCAATAGACAAGATTCTCTATGGGAGTATTCCCTTTTGCTGTGAAGTGACTACTGGAACAGGCTGCCCAGAGAGGTTGTAGAGTCCCCTTCTTTGGGGATCTTCCACACCAACCTGGATACCACCCTGTGCCATGTGTTCTAGGTGTCCCTGGTGGAGTAGGGGGGTTGGACTAGATGATCTCTACAAGTCCCTTCCAACCTGAATCATCCTGTGATTCTGTGACTATGGTCCAAAATGAAGTACCTTGATTATATGGCTGAAATACGATATTCTGGATTTGTGAAGTTAATTACCAAAATCAAGAGTTTGTGGTTCCTTAACGACTTAAGGAACACTATGTTCCAGAATGACAGACCCAAAGAATTAATGAGTAATATTGAGCAAGTGCCATAATCACTCTCTAGGATCTGAGCGTTTCAAGCTGGTGAATAGGGTTCACCAGTAGGTATGCTAACTATTGGAGGGGTACCCTTTCCTTATGAGCTAGCCTGACTGATAACCACAACTTCTGCTTCATGACAAACCTATATAAATCACCTTAAAAAAAAAAAAAAAAAAAAAAAAACTAGGACTGCACAGATCATGTCTGATCAACATTTGTTGGACCATCCTTTCCCACACATTAAACCTTACATACTCCTCTTTTTGAGAAGAAACACATTTTAAAGTTCCAATTTTTATGCAGAAGATTTTGCAAGACAGGAGAACAGTTTGGTTTGAAATCAGAGATAGCAAAAGCCCAAAATATGTAGTAGCAGTAGTCCAAATGTCCCATGAATCTTACCTGAAATTGTCTGAATCACAGAGTCAAGGCCAGAGAAAGGGGTAAGCTAGCACTTGTTTTTTCTAGGTCACCTCCATTTAGGGAGTTCAGGAAGTGAAGTAGAAGCAAAGATGTGAGGTGACTTGCTGAACAAATTTCTTCATTTCTCACTACTCACAGTAGTAGGAATGTATGCAAGGAAAAAGTAATTCATTTATTTAACAGAGCATCCTTCATTGTGTTTTGATCAACACCTGCTGCAAGCAGATGAAAGAGTAGTAATGAATTTATGTATATGTATCTGTTTTGCAAGATTTCAAGCTAGGTCACAAAGCAAAAAAAAAAAAAAAATCCAATAGGCTCACCCTATAGGAAAGTTTAATTAGGCAACACAAAGAGGTTTTATGTTCTAGAGCGTGTCATCCATAAAAAGTTCTGAAGTTTATCTAGTGACTCTTGAACTCAGATTACATGAAGAGTACATGGAAGAAATATCAGAAAGATACAGTTAATACATATAAAAACTAAACAGATTTTTTTTTAAGAACATCTTAAAAGTGTGATACACTCTAGGAAAAAAAAAATTGCCCCCTACCAAAAGTCTACATAGCTGACTGAGACATATTGAAGAGCACAACAAAAATAATCCATTGATAGTTCATTTGCTGAGGGGGATGTGATATTGACAGTGTCTGTCCTACAACTCCAAAGTAGTTGCTATAAAATAGCAATAATATAGGGAGACAATGCCCGTGAAGAATCTGCACAAAGCCATTTTTTGTGGTTTCCAATGGTACCCTAATTTCTTTGCCCAATTAAATACAAATATTTTTAAGGATTATTGAAGAGATTTCTAGATTTTTGATGCCTTTTACTCTATCTAAAATAATTGCACAGAAAGCATTTGCATTTTCCTATGAAGATACCTGTAATAAATTTCAGTCACCAGATTAAAACATGTCTTTGTCTTCTTTAAGAGTATAAATTTGGATTCATTCTTAATACATTAGGAGACCTACCCCTGACTGAAACTGGAAATAAAGAAGGAAAAAAGGAGCAGAAAAAAGCCTTTGATTTTTTTTTTTTTGGATGTGGATAGAGTTTTTTTTTTTTCTTTTGATCAAACCCAATTGAATTTGCATGAAAGTTGAATGAAAGCATTAAAAAAACTAAACTTGTAAACACTAAATTTCTTTACCTTCTTCACATTAAAACATCTTTTTCAAGCTAAAAAGAGAAAAAATGTTTCTAAAATGCACAGCTTTAGTAAAAAGAAAACAAAATTTAGGACTTAGTTTTAAGTTAATCATATTTCTAATGATTACAGGCATTTCAAAACTGAGGACTTGCTAGCATTTGGGCTATCTACTCTATTGTAGACAATTCAGCCTTTGATCTGACCCAGGCATCATTTCTTTTATCTTTCTTTTGATCTCTCTTCTATCTGATGCTCTATCCTTATCTAATAGGCTACAGAAACATGTTATTTTACTTCCTGTACAGCCGGAATTCTTCTACAGAGTTAGGGAGAGGGAAGAAAACTAATTGCACAGCTCGACATAGAGTTCAGCCTTGTCATGCAATACTAATTCTGTAAATCCTGACATCTTTTCCTCACCTAGACAACAGCAGTGGAAAGGCAAGTGCCATTGAGAATTACAGGGGGATTGTTTTAAGAAACATCAACAAAAATAATAAAAATTTATATCAAGAAGATCTGAAGGGAAACCTACAAAATGATGTTAGTCAGTAAGAACACTGTCCACCTGTCCCTGTAAAATAAGCCAGGCAATGTAGTAGAATTTCAACTATATGGGTGGTCATGGGGTTGATGCTCAGTTTAGTAGCAGGCATTGTCAGCCTTGTCAATAAATTTACTCAGCAGTGCTTATAGGAACTTTGCAAGAGCTGAGAAGCACTGACCCTTCAGGAACAACTCACCAAGGAGATGGAGCAACTGATTACTTGTATCTTGCTTGCATGGGAGTCCTTTGATCTCAGTTTTCACTGTACAAGAGAAACCAATGTTGAAATAAAGGAGTACTCCTGGCAACTCATTTTGTGGAAGGCAAAAATGTGAGCTCCTCTCCACCTCCTCCCTTTTGATCTCTTTGGGAATTAGGAAGCTGTAGGATCATAGAGCGGTCATGATATTAATGATCAGCTGAGTAGCAGTATGTCATATCTTAGAATAGTAACTCCTTTTTCTTTGGGAATCATAGAGCTAATTTGCTCAAGAGGCATTGCTTTCAGAAAACACCAAATACTGTCAGTAAATGGGAATTCAGCAAACATGGGAACTACTGGCTTCGACAGGGACAATATACCATCAAGGAGCTGATGGACATCTTGTCTCTGTGTTGGACAACAACTTTTATTTCTCGTATATTCATAAAAATACTAATCTATTTTTGTTATTGGCGCAAGCAATATGTATGAATACCCTGTATATTTTTTACACATTTAGATGTGTATATATGTGTATATAGATATATATATGCTTATGTGGACATGAACATATGCATGTTTGTGTTTGCATGTGCACATGTAAGACAGCATTGAAGACACACATAAACAACCCCCCCCAAGACTCCATATCATAAAGATACAGACATCTGAAGTAGGAGAATTTTGTGGTCTTACTGCTAAAATCTATTTTTTTGCCTCATGATCATACTCTACTACTTGTTTGCTCTACACAAAAAAAAGAAAAAACACAAAACAAAACCAGATTTGTCCAAGGTAGAGATTTTCTATCTCTGCTGCAGAGTGCTTTGTCTACTTTGGGTGCTGCAAAAATGTAATTTGCTGGTTCACTGATAGTGTATTCCGACTGAACCATACTGAAATACCAATCAAAACTGAAGAAAACTAATGCTTTCAAATCAGACCTGCACATGACAACCAGGATTGTCATTTTCTGAGATCTCAGTGTGCCAAAGACCCTCCACTGAAATTTGCAGAAGACGAGCACTCCATTAGACACATGTGCAAGTGAATTTTGCCAGAAATGATAAGCTGCCACTGTCAGTGACCTCTGCAAAAGATAAGATTGAAATGATGTCTGTAGAAAAAAATAACATGTCTTAGGGAATAGAATTGGAACAGTCTACACAGGCAACAGAAAGTAAAGTATAGAAGCTGTGTTTGTGAATTTTTTAAAAAAAAAAAGTAAAAAGAAAGAGGGAAAAAGAGAAAGAAAAACACTTAATGTATGGATTTAAAAGCGATGTATCTTCTTATCAGGGACACAGAGGTATGGCTTGTAAAAAGGTCATTTTAGAAATATTGATACTTTTTGAACAAACGTATTTCAATATCTTTGGATATAGTCAAATCAGTGGATGAATACATGAAACTAGAAAAGCAGCAATAATTAATTGACAGCAGTTTGTGCATTGCAGGTATATTTTAGGGAAAAAAAAGAAAGAGCAAGAATGGGGAGGTGGGGCGGAAGAGGCTAGGAGCCAATGAAGAGGACAGACTATCTCAAAGCAGTTGCAGTAGCGCTAGCCATGCAGCATAGCATATAAAAATAATTCAATTCATCAATATCTTCCCCTTTGCTTATTCCCCCTTCCTACGATGCTGTATCTCTTTACACGAAATACTCATTTTGACTGGGAGAAGGAGCAAACAACATGAAACTAAACCTTGAGATCGTCTTTGAGAAGATCAGAAAGGTTAACTTTTAAGTAAGATATTCTTCTAAAGACCCTAAGGGTTTTAAACATCCAGACCATTTTAAAATGTACCGACTGGAAAATCTTTCAAATTCTGGGAAAAAAAAAAAGGTATCTCTTTTCTTCAAGGTTATGTATTTCCTATTTTTTGATCATGTGTATAAGGATAGATTGACAAAAAAATACACAGTTCCAGTTGCTTTTTTAAATATAATGGCCTTTTATATTAATTTTAAAATATCGGTGGCATTTATAAAGGATATTCTTTCCAATTTGCTATTGAAAAGATATGGAAACCATGTCAACATGAATACATTATTTTTGCTTAAGCAAATGCCATTAAATTAGTATAATATTAATATTAAAATTATATTAACATTTTTATCCTATGGTATAATGTCAAATAAGAATAGTGCACCAAGATGTTCCATCCTATTGATTTCTATCGTAAGGAAAACAAAATTGAAATATATGTGAAATTCTCCTATTGCAGTTATTTAATTACCCTCATAATATTTGTTGTGACAATCCCTTAAGGATCTTGTCCTGATTCTGGTATAAGCTGTCAACACAGAACTTAAATATTGTACCTGATGCTAAGAACATAGAACTGAAGTGAAAGATAAGTCAAGAGATAGAGAAATAAGATGTTTCAAGAAACCATGAGACACCATCGGTTAGCCTGAGACCCAAGTGTATCTGAAAAAGCTGTTTTTCTGAGATGTGCAGTTACCTTAAGTAGCTTCTAAAAGTTAAAAGTTCATTGAGGAAGAATATTTATTTGCAGAAGCACCAGTAGATAACATAACTTTAACATGCTAGTATATATTTGACATAAGTAAAGACTTACCTGCAAAGATCCAGTCCAGGTCATTTCTGGCTTCCAGTGCTTCACTAGGAGATGCATCTCCTTAGCTCTAGATCTCAACCCCACCTATAGCTCATAAGAATTTTAACTCTCAACTATGCAGGAGGAAATTCCTGTTTAAATATAAATGCCTTTTATTTGCAGCTGAAATGCTTAACGGGTTAAGTACAAATCCTGTTAAGGCTAACATTTTTAGAATGTTAGCAGATTTTATATACTAAACCACTGCTTTCCAGCGGGCATGGCATAGGTGAACTTTTTCTCTTTTCCAGCTCCTTTCAGTACTTTTTAAACCATTCTCAGCACAAGTCTTGTGTATGCACATACAAGATAGATCCATAATTTCAAATGACTGGTGGCAGTCTTGCCCTTTAATCAGTGATATTTTTATATATAAAGACTATGGCACATCCACTATGTATTCAGAGTTTTTCTTAAGATATTATTGAAGCACTAATAAAAAGGCATATTCTTTTAGTCATTGTACTATTGTCAGCAAATCCATCACAACTTTCTTTCTTAGAGTTCAATGCTCTAATCTGCGTATAATAACCAGTTTGAAATAGAATTAATAATCATAAATAACACTAAGGCATAAACTTAATGCCCCAATTAACTTTTAAAAACAGAGTGAGACAGTTTGACAGAAGAACATTTTAAGGGGGTAGAGGAAGGGAAAGACTACTTCCATATCTTCTGGCTCTTACCCTCTGTCCTACTCTCCCTGTTCCCTCTAAAATCTGTGATAGTTCCTTTAAGATTCACCTAAATTGGTAATCTGAGAAGGGCAGGTTTTTCTTACTAGCACTGAAGATGGGATATTCTGGGGCGTTCAGCCTTGATTAATCTCTATTCTCATGGATGTCAATGGTAAATCGAGGTCAGTGGGGTGATTTTAATACAGCTGAATGATTTTGAAAATCCATCCCTAATGGCCACATGAGATGAGAGTTGTCTTTTTTTTTTCTTTATGTTTTCTAGAATCCCTACAGTTGGAAAAGTGTCCATCTTATCTGTTTCTGAACCATACAGCCCCAGAGGGGCAGTTATCTGTAAAATGTGGAAGGTCATCCACATAGAGATTCTTCTCCATTCTGCTTTTTTTTGCTAGGGTCTCTGAAGAAATGAGCCAATGATATAAGCCAATGTAATTCACAATGCTGTTCAGCAAAGCAACACTGAAGACAAAGGAGGAACCAAATTGTAACCTTGAAATTACATTTCATATTTCAAGAGAGAAATGTTCCCTTTTTTTGTGGATAACACATTCAGAGAAAACAAAGGTGCCTGCACACACACAGACACACACACACTTAACCAAAATGCACATATTTGTCAAAAGAAAAACACATACAGGGCATCACATAAGAAAGAAGGTAGAAGTCAAAGGGCAACTGTCTTAGATAGTAACTTGTTCAGTGAATTTCACTTCCCAGGCAGACTCTATAAATCATGCATGACGATCAAACAAATCAAAATCAACAACCTCATAAAATGAATTATTTCAAAGGAAAGTAGTCTAAATTCCTTGAACTGCAGGACTGATCCACTTGAGTGTTTAACCTTCACAAAATCTAGCATCCTAGCTGCTATAATGTCCAACCATTTTCATTACCATATAATAAACTAGTAACACTTGTCACCACAGTTACTAAAGAAGTATTTAAGAACAAAAAGAGAGAACTATCTTCCACTATTTGATCTTTTCTTGTTCATATTGTTTTCAATGTTTTATGCTTTATACTTGAGGGAGTAAAGGAGAGGGAGAATAGGATAAAACTTTTCCATAGGATGGGTAAAGGAAGAAAGACAGGTATTGTACAAGTCAATGGACTAGGACCTGAAGATTTTCTTCCATTGAGCTGTCTCTTTATGACTTCATGCAATTTTTTAAATTGTCTGTTCCTTTTAAGTCTTTTTGTCGCCTACAAAATTAGGACAATAATAGCTACATATAAAGACCAATTCATTATGATATCAAGGCCACTATCATAATACTAGCTCTTCTGTGTATAGTCTCCTGTTCTGCAGTGATGACTGTTTAGCCTGAAAGCTCTCAGTTAATTAATTCTCCAATTACTGTTTTCAGAAATAAAAAAGTTAAGAATTGATTTTTTTTCCCCATTGCATGTATGCCCCTTTTCCAAGATTTTGGAAAGTGAAAAGTATCCTAGAATGTATAAAAAAGCATCCTGATTGTTGGAAGGGACAGGGAAGGGTGGGCTACAGCAAAGGGGTATCTTTGTTTTGCGATGCTTTGGGTTTCCAGCCCAAAAGATTTCTCTGTCTTCAGTCATGAACTGCTAGCCAATGCAATACTAGTAAAATAAGTAAAAAAGTCAAAAACAGAAAATATTTTTAGATAAGAATGTTGACAGGCCTTTAGGGAGAAAAAATTACCTGTAGGCTTGGTCGGTCTGCAGAGTATTTTGAGAACTAGGGAAGAACAGGAGCATGAAGTGTTGGTGGAATTAGATGTTTATCTATCTCATTTATCCATTTATCACACTACCGTTTATGCTGTCCGGAATAACAAAGAGATTGTTTTACCTCAACAGAAGATAGCCTGGTCAAAAATACAGCCATCATTAACTTTGTTGATGTCCATAGATCTTCTTCTCTGTCTTTTACCTGTATCTTTAATTCACAGTGAAGAATTGAAATTGAATATGTATTTTTAAAACCTCAGAAATAACAATAGGAATGTGGATCTGTATGATATCATCAAACATCTGACTGCAACGCAATCAGACTTGCTTCCAAGAACCAATCCTGGATCCTATTTAACCAATTAAGAATGGCAGCCCTCCATAGCACAGCTATTTCTTGTCTGCCAGCGCAAGGGTCCCAGATGTTGTCTTCTGGCACACAGGACATGTTCTGGCAACTGGGCGTCTTGCCAGTTCTGCAGCACAATACTCAGCAAGTTAGTGTGGTCACAAGGCAGAAAAGACAGGAAATCACTTGCAGAGGGATCCCCTGCTACTGAGCTGTAATGGAATGGATCACATCCCACTGTTAAAATCTTCCCAGTATAAAGTGTGGACACGTATCTGACTGCAAAAAAAAAAAAAAAAAAAAAAAGAGAATAGACACGAGCAGATTCACATTGTTCAGACCAGCAACCAGTAAACATTATCTAGCATGACTGCCTGTTTTGTTGTTGTTGTTGTGTTTCATCCTGAGTGGAAAAAAAAAGTAATTAAAAAACTCAATGAACACAAAAATCTGTTAGCATAAAAAATGAGTAAAGAAGGTTTAACAGCAATTCATTATATGTCTGAAATGAGTGAGTGCCACAAAAAATATGGACAACACAGCAGGTAATATTATATCTGGCAACAGCTAGTCCTGAAGCACTTGATGTGGTAAACAGTTTCCCATCAGCTGAAGCAGAGGAAGCTAAACTACAAAACTGCATTATAGAAATTAGAACCCTGCTGCACTCCATTAGAAAAATGAAGCACACACAGGAGGAATATTTTTTTATCAGAGGATACAGAAGGAAGGTGAAACCATGAATGCGTCTGTGACTCATTTAAAGATGAAGAGTAACCAGGGAATCAGGAAAAGGAAGGAAAGAGGAAAGGAGGCAGCTTGAGAGTCTGATAAGAGATGGAATCACAGCTGTGATGAGCAGAGAGAGTGAAACCAAAGAGGAACTAAAAATGCTACAGAAAGATACTTGAACACAACAATCAGATCTGCCAAGTCGTGGGTGAAGTTTTGCTATTTTCAGTAAGTATATGAACAGCATAAAAGATTTTGAAGTTTTGGCAATCTATCACAACCTTTTTAATGAAGATACTGAGCAGCACAACCAAAATGAAGAATATTTCAGTATGAATCTACTCACTCACCTTCATTTCTTTTTTCCCTAAATTAGACTTCTATTTTTCTTCTATTAACTTATTTTTCACAGGTTGTTAAGGAGCACAGAGTGCGGATATTTATTTTTTCTTAGTTTTGAGGAAAACTTCCCCTACAAGAAAAATAGAAGATGAGAATCAATAATTATTAATAATAGTAATAATAATAAAGCACTGGAATAATTCTAAATTAATTGGGATGTTTCCTTATAAAATTTAAGGCAATATTATCCTACTTAAGAGCTTATAGCATTTCTTAGTTTAATTAAAAATCAGTAAGAATTCATTTCTTACATGAAACTGAAGCTATCTGAAAGTATATTCTTACATGGAAAGAATTATTTACCAGACTTTTTAAAAAGTAATTTGCACCAAAATCTTGTGTTAATGAAATATCTGTTATTTGTATAGGTACTCTGAAATATCACATGAGGTAATAATGTGTGTATTTAGTCAGAGGTAGACTCAAAGACATTTTGAAAATCACAGAATCACAGAATGGTTAAGGTTGAAGGGGCCTCAAGAGATCAACTAGTCCAACCTCCCTGCTCAAGCAAGGATGCATAGAGTACGTGGCACAGGGTGGCATTTAGGCGGGTTTGCAAGATCTCCAGAGGAGACTCCACAACCTCTCTGGGCAGCCTGTTCCAGGGCTCTGTCACCCTTCCTCATAACTTCTTCCTCATGTGGAGATGGAACTTCCTGTGTTTCAACTTACACCTTATTTTGCCTTGCAAACATGCAACAGCGTGATGGAGACCCTTTACGTTTAGGGGGACAGGAGGCTTTAATGGGATTCGGTACCTTTGCTAACCCTAGAGATCAGGCACGAGTCCCGCCTGAGGTGTTGCACATGTCTGCAGATTTTGCCCAAGAGGCACTGCGGTCTATACCAGAGGACGGGAGAATAATTCCACCTTATACAAAAGTAAAACAAGTGAGTGGGGAGTCATACATGTCATTCCTTGATGGCTTAAAGGAAGCCTTAGTGTGTGCCTCCCTGACACCTGAAGCAAGGGAGGCTATATTGATGTAAGGGATATGTCATGCTCTTAAAGCAGATTGTTAGTTAAGAGTTGTTGGTGTTGTGGAACAGCAGACCAATTTGACAACTTGTTAAGTGGATGGGGAATTTCGGGATGGTTACAATTGTTAATCAGAAGTGCAGGGATGGTGGTGTTGATTTTGTGTTGCATTCTGTTAATTGTACCTTGCTTGTTGAAATGTATGTCTAATATGATTGAAAAGGCCTTAGGGAAGGTTTGGCTGGTTGAAGCACAAAAAGGGGGAATTGTGGCAGAATACCTCGCTAATGGAGGTTTTCCAATGGAAGATGGGTACGAGGAGTGGAATTAGGGCAAAGGGGACAGGGTTACTGTAGGTCATGAGCTGGAGAAAAGAGGAAGTAGGAAGGAATGACAGGGAAAGCAAGTTTGGCCATGTGGAGCAGGATGGAGGTGTGGCTTATGTACGGGCCGATCAAATAAACGTGTGATCGGCTAGCAACAACCAATCTCGTGCATCGCATTGCGTGAGGACAGCTGTGTGTAACCAATCACAATGTAACTATGCACGTAGCTATGCTATGTTGCAAAATGTACTCAATAAATAGAGCGCCGAGATGCGAATAAAGTGATTTCTCTTTGACTCATATTGAAGCCTTCAGGAGTCATGTCTGGCTTCCCGCACCCATGTAAGTGTACCCTTAGCTAGACATCAGCTTTTGAAAAATGTCAGGCATGTAGTCATAGAGTCATGAAGGTGTCTACTCCAAAAATATTTTCTGTACTCCAGACTCTAAATGAAGCACAGAAGAGGGAATATTGCTCAGAAATGTCACATGGCTAGAACTTCTTAACCACTCATTAAATGCCTCTCCACTAATCACCGTGCCTTTTAACTTATGCAGTGTGATGAGTGGTGAGGTGTAAGACTGACACTAGAAGTTTGATTTAGAGACACAAACAAGCACTAAAACACTATTTGGAATCCTCTCTTGTGGATCTGGCTCCGTGTGCTGGCTATGAGGAAATGGAAAAAGGATTGTAGAATGTGATTTGGTAAGGGCAGGTAAACCACAGAACTGGCTGATCAAAATTGTGTCTGTGAAATGGAAAGGTTTCAGTATTGTTAGGAACAGCAACCCTGTGGCTCCTGTATTTTCTCAGAGTGATTATATTAGGGCCAGTGAATGCTCATTGCATGGATTTCTCCTTACCATTATGACTATAAACTACAAGTGTTTTTTTCCAGTAGAATGCAGAGAATAAAACTCTCTCACAAATAAACTAAATAGTAAAGGTCTAAAAATGTACTGCAGTGAGAAGGATAGTTCAGTAAGCCGCTTAACTGAACTTACTTTCTTAATACACTTAGAAATTCATTTTACCTCACTTCTTAGATTTAGTTTCAGTATCTATTCAAACACGCACAGTCACAGACCACAGTGGAAAAGTCATGTAATTCCTGATCAGTATAAAGGAAGAATGTAACATTTGAAGGAGCAGAAGAAACAGGCATGCTGTAGAGGCAAATCAATTTGTTCATGCAGATGCATGTACTTTTTTCTCAATTTAAATTGCATGCAGTTTTTTATATATAGTTATGCATGTCAGATTTCTCTACCACACAAACAGAAAATGTCTTAACATAGTTCTGTGCTCTCAATGCAGTATAAAAGAAAAGAATGTAATTAATAGGTTCTGCTGTTATTTCCACGGGATCCATTTCTCTTAGAACAAACGCTAATATATTCTGACTGCATTTAAATACAAAAAAAAAAAAAAAAGTCTTAGTGTAGGATTTCCATACAGAAATGTCACCAACATTGACTTCACTGGATAGTTTAACTTGATAAATGCTTCAGCAGTTCAGTCATAATCTGTATGACTAGGACCTGCTCACATTCTCCAGAAAAAACTTTCATATTATCAGGTTTGAATAAAATACCATCTGTTATCCTTCACATTAAATGACCTAAAACCTGGCATATATGGGTAGAAAAGTAAGGTTGAGAAAGAGAACTCTGAGTATCACTCTGGTCCTCCTATGGAAGACCTTCCCTCTGCTTGCTCTGGCTTGCAAAAGAAAATATTATTTGGTAGTACTCATAACAAAAAGAAATTTGGTGAGGGAGTAACAAGCCTTCTTTCTTTTCTTCTTGCATAATGGAGAAGCTCTATACCCAGAGGCTGAATGATTAAAGCAGTATTCTTCATCTTAAAATCACCAGCAAAGTATGACTGAAATATCTCCCATTGTAAGAAGATTTGTCTTCATCTTCTTATTTTCAATTTTTACATAAGTATGAAATGTATTTATATTATTTGCTATAATCTAATAATAATAATCATAATCATAGGAGTCAACATACTCTTGTATGTTAATCTTCTTTTAGTGGCTATCTTATGGTCTTAATGGTGAAGAAAACCAATAAGAAAATAGCATTCATTCTATCTTTAAGTATATTACATGAAATTTCATTTTAATTAGATTGTGGAATCACTGAAGCACATATGTTATTAATTTTTTATATAATTTAGGATTCTAGACAATGCCAGCTAAGTAACATTTGAATCTGGTGGTAAGTATGCTTAATGTGCCACACACATTCAAGATTTTGATAAATGAAAATTCAGTAGAACATCTAGGAAGTGGTATTTTTTAATGAATTCAAGCAGATATAATAGTAGAGTAGTAACTCCCAAAATGGATAAAAAGAATAATCCTCTTGGATACTGTTCATCTTATTTCATTTATTTGATTACATTTGAAGAGGTCATCATGAGACAAGGTTTTTATTACCACATCCATTTTCATACTTCAGTGTTATCTTCTAATACTATTTTAAAATATGCTGTTTTAAATAATATTTTTGACTACTTGATCTCAGAGGCTCTTCTTTTTGTTAGAATTATTCATAATTAGAAATAAGAAGGACAATCAAGAATATAGAATACTTTAAAGAATGATACTGGAATAAGCCCCTTTCATTTTATTTTACCAGATAAGTTCATATATTTTTCTATAGATTTTACTTACTGAATAACCAATTTAAGGAAATTAAGTGAGACTGGTAACCTTGTTTCTCAAGATTCTTTCATATTCTGATATTCAGAAAACAGATGTTGGATTTTGTAGATACCTATGATGTTTGAGATAATAATTTAGAAAGGGGTTGCTCTGCAGTTTATATTTTTTTTCATAACATTGCAAGAGTAATACTGTTCTAAATAGCCTTGAGCTGTGTGGCAACCATAGTCAGCAAAAGAAAGTACACCATGAAGAAAATCAACTCTCAGTGCCTCAAAACTTATTATAGAATGTGCCAGTCCCAAACCAATCTGAAGTCCTATGGCCAAGTTGTAGGTTAAAATCACAATTTCTTGACATTCCAATGGCCTTTTCCTTCATGTGCTTGTACTTCTGAGGGTCATAGCCCATAAATGCAGTGAGATTCTACAATATTGCTCATAAGGCTTTATGGTCAATTAAGATGCTGCCACTGCAATTGTAAAATGGCCAGCTGTCTCAGCTTCTGTTTCAAACTAATGTGTGAGATTGCTTTATGTTTTAGAGCTACTGAAGCATTTTTTTTTCTCCCCAAGGCTTTTCATTCTTTGCCAGACAGTATAGTTTAATCAAAGACACAAGAACATATTAAAAAAAAAAAAAAGCAGCTTCGCTGCTGCACAGATGTTTCTCTCTTTGCACGTTATGCAAGGCAAGCGTGCTTGGTCTGATCTGTAAAGTCAGGTCAGGATTTTTTTTAAGGGTTTTAAGTTTTAAGTCAAATTGGAAGAGGACATATTCACTAATTACACACCTGAACTCAGTACACGATAATAGTAACCGAGAACACTCAAAGCTGTGCTTGAATTGCAGAGAACAATAAAGTAAAGTTAGGGTATGAATGTAAATTGTTCTGGCACTAGCAAAGTATGGAAAATTGATCTGTTGATTAAGCTGAGGAAACCATTGAAGCAGCAATTCTTCCATTATAGAGAATAGAAAGGGATAATATATGCTTCAGTGAGCAGTCTAGACCTGGGTCAAACTTGAAAGTCATTTGTCACTTCTGAAAACCAGAAAAGTGTTCACCTTACCAAGAACATTACTTCCATGGAAGTGCTCAAGGACTTCTGGATCCTGCTTTTCTCACTGATGTTGCTAACATACCTCAGAAGTTAATATGCTTTGTTTGTGAACTTCTGCTCTATGAGGGTTTTCATTCTTCAGATCAATTATAAGTATTGGATCAAGTTCAGCTTGAGAGTAAATTTGTAGCAGCAACAGAACATCAGTGAAAAGCTTTATTCATATGCCCATCAATTGATAAGGTACTCAATCAATTAACAACCGATAAAGTTACAGATGATATAATAATTGATTAAATAGGAACTCAATATTCTACAGTGTACTCAGTATGAAATGCTGGGATCCTTAAAACATCTGTTTAATAACAATTATCTCATTTTTTTTCTGGAACTGGGTATTTCAAAACCCAATAAATTCATGTAATATTTCCGTGTTATGAAATATTAAATTGATTATTGAACAGGCCTTATCTCTATGATGCTCTGAGCAGTAAAATATGTTCGAACATACGCATAACTGTACATCTACACACACTTATTTGCAGCTCTGAATATTTTTAAAGCAATGAAGAACAAATTGTTTTGATAGATATTACATGAACAATATTTAGAAACTGTATATACCCAGACATGGCAGTGTATAGAAAGTAATTAAATGCCTGGAAAAACATATACTTAGAAAAGTATGGGAAAAGAATTAAACTTTTTCTGATTGAATATCAAAGTTCTTGATAGTCCCCGATAAAACTTACATGACCCAAAAGAAAGCTCCCGATAAAACTTACATGACCCAAATATTGTGTGCATTAGTTTATTATTTTTTATTTTTATTATTATTTTTATTTTACTTTGTAACATTTGTTAGTATACCTAGGGATTTCTCTCCAAATTACAGCCTGTACTTAAAAAAAAACATACTGTGTAGATAAGCAGAGTGATAATGTAGAGTCGTGGGAGAAAGGTTTGAAAAGGTAAATTTTAGAAACAGGGAGCAATCATGTAAATGACTAAAAAGCAGGATATAAAAATATTAGGAACTAATTGAGGCAATGATGTGATTCAATTTTTATTCCTGCCTCATGGCATACAAGTAGGTACTAAAGAAAAAACACAGTCATGTTTTATTTTATTTTACCTTTCCAGTCTTCCTCACTCCTCCATGCAAAGAAATCACAAATCAACTTGCAAAGAAGAAACTGGAATTATAGAATCACAGAATCACAGAATGGTTAAAATTGGTAGGGACCTCTAGAGATCACCTAGTCCACCCCCCTGCTCAAGCAGGGACACCTAGCACACGTGGCACAGAGGAGTGAGTGGTGTCCAGGCAGGTTTGGAAGATCTCCAGAGAAGGAGACTCCACAGCCTTTCTGGGCAGCCTATTCCAGGGCTCTGTCACTCTCACTGTCAAGAAGTTCTTCCTCATGTGGAGGTGGAACTTCCTGTGTTTTAACTTACACCCGTTACCCCTTGTCCTATCACTGGCCACCACAAAGAAGAGCCTGGCCCCATCCTCCCTATGTTCAATCCTCAGGTACTTAAACATGTTGATCAAATTTCCTATCAGTCTTCTCCCAGGCCCAGCTTGCTTAGTCTTTCCTCATACAATAAATTCTCCAGTCCCTT
The DNA here is from genome assembly GCF_059628265.1 of Tinamus guttatus. NCBI lineage: Eukaryota > Metazoa > Chordata > Aves > Tinamiformes > Tinamidae > Tinamus > Tinamus guttatus. The sequence continues at coordinate 4,469,986 of NW_028288917.1, forward strand.
AATCATCTTTGTGGCTCTAAGATGTACTATCCTAAGATAGGATCCGCTTACAGGAAAAAAGGAAGAAAAGGAAAGAGACCAAAGAGAGCAAGAGAAGAAGGATCAAAAGAGTGTCTACAGAAACCTTCTTCCAGATGTGATTTGTAAAAAAATACAAGCTCCAAGAGCTATTGTGCATGCAACATAAAATATTTTATTAAGTCCCTTACACTTCAAGAATAGATATCAATTATTGACAAGCACACTTCACAACAACAGGAACATCAGTTCAGATAAGGATTCAAAAACGGAATGCTTCTAGGATTATCTCAAACATCTGGTTCACAAAGTTAAGCAGGAATTTCTTAGCAAGAGGCATTTCTGCAAGGTTTTACTATTTTTTTTTCCATCCTGGATAGAACTATGAAGAAAATAGCATCTTATAAGAACTCATATGCCATTTTACTTTTTCTGAAAAGGGGAAATCCATACAAATTGACTTTTCTGATTTATATTTGGGTAGGCCTTAATTTATCTGTGCCAGTTCATCCCTAAAAGAATGAATTTTCAAGGTTTTTTTAAAATTATTGAATGAGATTATATCAAAGTCACATCTTTTCCAGCAGCTTCTATTAAACTTTCATTCTGTGGTTCGGTATGCCTGAATTATAAGCATGCTACCTATTGAAGCTTGTTTGATAACAATTCAAATAAATGTGAACATTGATAATTTTAGGAATCTCTGTCAGATGGATATTCAGATACCATGCCATATATTTTAAGAAGATTAGAGTATGGATTTCCAGATGAAAGACTTTGCTCAGGATCTTTCTTAGTAATATAAATACCAGAAAAAGAATGACTTGAGCTAAGCCAATTTCTAATAAAGATAAAAAATACCACAGGACTGAAAAGACTAGTTTCCATCAAAAGTACTATTGCAATCATTCTTTAACTTGTTAAAGGATAAACATTAAAGGGGATACATGTTATTAATCAGTTTTTCAAAGTTTGCTTTTGTATTTCTTATTTTATATCTAATAAGAGAGAAAAAATATTTTTAATTTTGATAATAATTTTTATGTACTTTATAGCAGAATTCAATTAAAACAAAAGTTTAACAGAGGCAAGAATGCATATTCTTTAATATTGATGATGAAAAAATAACAGTTCTGTTACAGTGAGTTTGTGAATCTGAACATAATGTGAATTACTGAATGATAATTCATTCAGAGTGAGGAAAAGAGTATATGGTATTTAACAAATTGTTATATAGATGTTCTAACTTTGAACTTTTACCTTGGGATATACTTAATATGCATGAAAAAAGAAGTGATGTAATTAAAATAATTATTTCTTTTGTTTGTATTTCTCATTGGTGTGTCTTGCATTATTGTATGTTGTAGTGCTTTATTCTACTTATGTTTCCCTTTTCCCTTGTTCTAGTATAAATATCTACTGGACATAGCGCAATGCTTAGTGCATAGGGACATAAAGCTGTAGCAGCTTCTCCTCTACTGAGCTACCAGATCTGGCAGCTTCTAATATAGTCTTTTATTTCAAGTAAATTAAGTTGACTACCCTTTCCCAAGCCCTTAAAACACTGCACATAGCATAACCTCAGTTACATGCTGATCTACATAAGGCTTGTCCATTTCTGAGCTTTTATATTTACTTTTTATTATAAAGATCTTAGTTCTGGGATGATAGATAAAAAGACAGCTTTTTGTTGTTAGTGTCTTTTAACGGTAAGTTAGCCTTTAAGAATTCAAATCCATACAGATAAGTGTTATCCAATCCTTAGCTATTCCTTAGTTAATAAGGATTCTATATTCCTATCCTTTAATAACCTTAATATACTAGGCCATTATTTCTGTATGGCAGCATTATGTAGAAAGTTGTCATTTATTAAGCTCACAAATATATTCCTTGAAAAAGGGATCCAAGTTTGTTTTTATAGTGAAGGTCTATGTGTGACATTATTGTGCAAGAGCAATCCTGTGCAAAATGTTTCCTGACAAACTTCAGCTATTTCCCAGCTATTTGATGAGACTATTTACACCACGTCTGCTTATTTTTCTTCTAGATTGTCTTAAATGATTGACATTTTTTTAATTCTTGTTTACAATGGTCTTGAAATTCCTGTTGTTCTGAATCTTCCCTGACAGACACTGTGCTTAAGACATACTGCATATTCTGATCCTTTGCTTTAAAATACTACTGTTCATAAAAATGCCCATAAGCATTATGCAATACAGGCCACAACTTTAAAATATTTTGTTAGGTATGCGAAATAGCATACAGACAATAATATGAGGACAAAACCAGTCACTGATATTTAGTGCTTCACTAAACATATACATGCTTATGCATAACACAAAGTTAAAAGAAGACATTCAGATAAGTTTTCTAAATACAGGTAACTCAGGTTTTAATCACACTGTGATCATTTATGTGTTTAAGTGAGCGATATGCAATTAAATCAAGGAGCTATTGGGAATGTTGCGAAAAAGGTCCAGAACTTTTGCCCTACAAAAGAATCAAAATATGATTATTTTTTCCTTTTTTATAGAAAAAATAATCCAGGACATGTGTTGCCCTCCCGAGTTTTGGTTTGAGGGAAAATCTTGGAAATGATTTTCTGGCTTTCAAATGACAAAATTAGAATTATATGGCCTTGAAAACAAAAACTGTAGGAACGTTTCCCAGATTTACTCCATTTATCTGTGATATTATTTAAATATTGTCACCAGTATCGCCCTTTGTTCTTTAAGTATTTCTTTATTCTCCACATAAAAAGTTCATGGAAAAGATCCATGAACTCAGCAGTCCAACCTCTACATCAGAAGATGTAGGGCCAGGCAGTATTATCAGAATACTTGGTAAGGCATTAAATTAGCATCTTTTGTGATAATAAGTACAGTCATAATATATTTTATATAATGCTATTATTGTACTATGTTATTACATTTTCTTAACAAAAAATTATATTAAGACCATTTTGGTCTCTCAAGAAAAAACTATATTTGCTTTACATCAAGATGTATTTCACATAGTCTTTCTGTTTGATAGGTATTGGGGAAAAACCTTCTGTCACCCTCGGGCAGTGCTTCATTCATATGCAGGGAGCAACACACACTGCTCTTGAAGCAGCTCTCGTGAATCTCGATGGAAAGGGATCAGCAACAGTAGAGCTCTGGCTTGCTGTAAGTGTCTTAAGTATAATTGAAGCTGCTTCTGAAGAAAGTCTGGAGTTTATTCTGAATCTATGCCTTGCACCGTTGGCTTGAATTTCAACACTGCGAGTGTTGGAAAAGTCTGTACTAAGACTTTAAAATATTTTAAGAGTTTAGAGCTCATGATCTTCAAAAATCGGGCTGTAGCACTCATTTCTGGAAAATTCTTTGCCAGGATCCTCAAGGCTTTCTCTCTGTTGTTCTCATAGGGCAATACCTGAGGTCAGGATAAACATTGCATGCTCCACAACCTGTCTACCTTCTTTTCACAAGGCTGCTGTGCTGATAATGATAGGCAGAGGCTGCCTGTGGAAGTGTGTAAAAATATATTACAGAAAATATATTTGTCATAGGTTTTAAAATCTCTGTGAAGTATTTCAGTTTTATCCTGAAATATTGTACAGGCATAATTCTTATTTATTTCAGGAATGGTTAAAGACTGTCATGTAAAAAAAGAATTAAAATGGAAAAGTGAAGCATTGATGTCTAATTATTTTCAAACTGTTAAGTTATGGTAAGTCTATAAGAATTTTATAGTGCTTTGTTTAGTACAGTACAGTACCAAAGGCATTAGTATTTAAAATCCTATGGTTCCTCTTCCTTTTTTTCCTCTCTTTTTCTTACTACCTGGTTGAAGTGTTTGTCCATGCTTAAGGTAGTTTCAGCGCTATTTCTTCATTCAGGTATAGAGCACAAAGATGCAGTATTGTAATGGTTGACCTCAAAAAGTAATTCTTACAAAACATCATGTTTTTTTTTTGCTGCTTTGCTGCATATAATCTGACCAGCTCCAGGCAATCCATTTTTAATGTAAGGGAAACTTTGTTCTGGATATGCTCATTTAAGTGCAAGTGTCAGAACTTTTGACCTTTACTTGGCTCACACTGGTGCTTACTCTTTGTGACTTTGCCCTTGTTGGCTTTGCTTTCTTGAGCTGTCCGTGTTTCCAGCATCCTTTTCTCTCTCTCCCTAAACGCCTGAATGTTCTTTTCCACAGAGTTATATCGTAACTGTCTAGCCTGATTTGCTCTTCCTTTTAAATTTATTCTGAGTCAAGTTATCTTTTTGTACAAGACTATCAGGTTAAAGAAAAAAAATAATTATTTTCTGGTATTGCTTCTAAAACCTGACTTGAATGATGCTTTATCTAATTTGGCAGGAAGTACCAAAATAAAGATTGTTAGCTTTGCTTCCTTCTATTAAATGTAGGTATGTCTTTATTTTGCTCACACAGGCATTCCAAGTAAGTTTAGGTTTTTTGTTTGTTTATGGAACTTTTGCAGACTTACCATGGAGAAAACCTCTTCTATGTCAATCTTCCCTTGTAATCCTGAGTGGAATTCACACATAGGATTCTTCTCAGGCTAGTTCTATTCCTGAAAATATATGTCTACTGGTCTGCGGATGGGCACAGCAAGTTATTATTAGCAGAGAGCTAATAATGTACGCAGTCAGTGTACACAGTCATCTGGGACTGCATATCTTCTCAACATTTCTGTCCGAAGCTGGGATCATGACCAAAAACCTGAAACAATGGAAGCCAAAAGAAGCATCAAAATGATGCAGGCAGGATTATAAAACACCTTCCAGCTCACATACTGACATAACTATTTTTTCATCGTGACTATCATGCTGACATTGAGTATTGAGTTGAGCTAAGCAGGTAACATTTGCTATGGTTCACTAGGAGAATGAGGGGTATGAGCTTGCTTCTTCTGTTTGTACTATACCTTACAAATATATCCTAAATTGTCCTTTCTCCATAGACAGGTGTGACTAGAGCAATGGTTGAACAGAAACCTAGACATATGACCTGTAAGTCTTTCCAGGAGAATGCCTGAGAAGAGCAGAGAGAATGGGGCTAGTAAATTTGCATGTCTCTGTAGAACTGGAAAGCAAGAAAATAAAGTGAAAGCCTGGCTTTTAGTGGAAAGGATGAATAAAAATTGGTGTTACAAAATCCGAACTAGGAAGGAATTAGCAAGTGACAAAACTATTCTCTGTTATATTGAGAGATCTAAACTAGGCACTCAAAGTCTTCTGGTATGTATGTATATCTTTGCATGTAAATACAATTTTGTATAAGCAATTTCCCTATTAATCCATATAACATACCAAATTTTCAGGTCTAGGTGCAGGAGATACAAATTAATTTTGTAATTCTTTTCATATACTTACATTTGCTAAATTAGGTGCTATAACAATATACTCAAATATCCTACCAATCTCTGGGATCCAAATATTGTGATAGGTACCCTGTATTTTCAGATGTGTTTGCACTTATTTACATAAACTGCTGACAGCACAGATTTGCATGTCCATACAATTCTCACATCCAGCACTGCTTGTATCCAGTACAAGCCACTCAGCACAGAACAATACAAATGAAGACGATTCCAAATTAAAACTAAGATTTCATTTTCATTGCTCTAACTTGCATAATATTACCAGAGAGCTATGCATCAGGTAAAAAGCGATGAGCACAAGAAGGAGCTCAAGGGTAGCTGATCTTGCATTAATGAGAGTGTTTGCTATGAGGTCACAAAATTAATACTGATTAATAGCAAAATTAAGGTCAGAGATGAAAATGCATCATTTGCATCATCATTTGATTGATGAATATCTTACCTATGCAAACTTCTTCTCAACAAAGCAGAATGGTGCTCACTTCTATATATTAAGGAATGCATTATTTTAGTTGCACTTTCTTTTAAAATCTGGGAAAGGGAAGGCAAGGCAAGGCAAGCCACACTGTATAAATTCACTGTGAGCCAAACTCAAATCTCTCTATGCAAATACATGCAACATGGGGAACGAACAAGGGGAACTGGAGATGTGCAGGTTGCAGGGCCATGATTGCACTTATTGAGATATGGTGGGACAGCTCTCGCAACTGGAATGTGGTCACGGACAGTGTTGTGCTTTTTAGGAAGGATGGGCCAGGAAGGCAAGACTGTGGAGTTGCTCTTTACATGAGAGAGCAACTGAAATGTATGGTACTCTACCTAGGGGAGGACAAAGTGAAGACAAGAGCCTGTGGGTGAGGATTAAAGGGCTGAGTGGAGTGGCCAACAGATCAGAAGGTTTTGCTGTCATTCAGAAGAACCAGGATAGCTTGGAGAGTTGGGCAGAGAGGAACCTCATGAGATTTAACAAAGGCAAGTGCAGGGTCCTGCACCTGGGGAGGAATAACCCCAGGCACCAGTGCAGATTAGGGGTTGACCTTCTGGAAAGCAGCTCCGCAGAGAGGGATTTGGGATTTGGGATTTGGTTGACAAGTTAAGCATGAGGCAGCAATGTGCCCTTGTGGCCAAGAAGGCGAAAGGCATCATGGCTGCATCAGGAGGAGCGTTGCCAGCAGGTTGAAGGAGGTGATCCTGTCCCTCGACTCAGCTCTGGTGAGATCGCACCTATAGTATTGTGTGCAGTTCTGGGCTCCCCAGTACAAGATGGGTTTGGAGCTTTTAGAGAGGGTGCAGCGTAGAGCGACAAAGATGATTAAGGGACTGGAGCATTTGTCATATGAGGAAAGACTAAGCAAGCTGGACCTGTTTATTCTGGAGAAGAGAAGACTGAGGAGTGATCTTATCAACATGTACAAAATACCCAAGGGGAGAAGGTAGGGAGGATGGGGCCAAACTTCTCTTGGTGGTGGCCAGTGATAGGACAAGAGGTAATGCGCACAAATTGAAACACAGGAAGTTCCATCTCCATGTGAGGAAGGATTTCTTTCCTGTGAGAATGACAGAGCCCTGGAACAAACTGCCCAGAGAGACTGTGGAGTCTCCTTCCCTGGAGATCTTCAAAACCCACCTGGATGCCATGTGCTCTGCTTGTCCCTGCTTGAGCAAGGGGGTTGGACTAGATGACCTCTAGAGGTCCCTTCCAACCCCAACCATTCTGTGATTCTATAAAATGTACATTCATAGTTGATTTTTGTAATCCTGTCTATAGCAGAAAGGTTGCTTAACTTCCATCTCATAGATAAACCTTCAGTTCATGGAAAATTATGCTGCAAAAGACAGGGTTGGAAAGGGTCTACAAGGTATGTACTTGTAGTTAATATTAGAGCAAAATATAAATGTTAGTCATAAAGTGAGTTATAGACAAGTACATGTTGTACTTCTACAATGGCCACACTGTCAAAGACTGCCTACTATAGGAAGGTGCAAGTGAAAAGTTTGTTTTGTAATCATGAAAAGAGATATTGGTCATTGTCTGCAAGTACACACACTCAATGTGCTATCTATTATTTGTCAGAAGACTTGTTTAAGAAGTTTACAATGAGCAGTTTGGAGCCATATCATGTAGTTTAGTTTGCCAGTCTGAATTAACAGTTCCTGAACAGTTTCACAGTTCAGACATTTCAGACAATTCATGAGGAGTGGTCATTCCTTGGAAGCGGGTAACTTCTAGGATGGGGTTGTGTTTTGGTATTATAATGAGATTAGAATGAGAAGTTTGAGCAAAGTCCGTCGGAAGGAACTGATCTGCCTCCATTGTTGGCCCAGCACCATGTATCTACTATGTGGCTTATGAGCTGTGTGGTACGACCAAGTTGCCACCTCTGCAGGGAGTGCAACAGAGTTTGGCTGCGGTGTCTTCCCTCCACTCCACCCTCCATTCACTCATCAGCTGCACGGCACCATCAGGTTACCACCTCTGCAGGGAAGCCAACAAAGTATGGCCACGGTGTCTCCATTCTGTGCCACTCTCATTTACTCTTATTAATGTGTGCTAGGAGGGCAGATTGTGTTGAAAAGGGAATCATGGAGAAGTAGATTCTGCACATACCAACCATCTTGGAAGCAGTAAGTGTCTCTCACCTCAATCAAGCCGCTGTAATGCTGTAACTTCTGTTAGGCCCTAGTTTTTGTCTAATTTTCAATTCTCTCACAATCATGAATCACAGAATCACAAAATAGTTGAGACTGGAAGGCCTCAAGTTGAGGCTGGATCATCTATTCCAGCCCCCTGCTCAAGCAGGGATACCTAGAGCGTGTTGCACAGAAGAAGAAAGAAGAATAAAGAAAAAGAAAAATAATGAAAAGGAGAAGAAAAAGGGGAATGAAAAGGATAAAAAGAGGGGGGAAAAAGAAAAAAAAAATGCTAGTAGGGGTCACAACAGGGAGATGAAAAAAAAAAAAGGAAGGAAATGAAAAAAAAAAAGAGGGGAAAGAACATGTAGGGCAAATTAGACGGAGGGGGGAAATAAAAGAAGGGAAAAACAGGAGGAGGGATAATAGCAAGTAGGGAGAAAGCACAAGAAAGAGAAAAAAAGATAAAATAAATAGGAGGGGAAAAGAACAAGGAGAGCATATAAGAAGGAGAGGAAAAAAGAATGAAGGGAAAAAAAAGGAAAATGATCAAGGAGGGGATTGGAACAGGGCTAATAATAAGGAGAGGAAAAAGGGAGAAAAGGAGAGAAAATAAGAGAGGGAGCTAAAAATAGGAGAGGAAAGGGAAATGGACAAAAAGAAGTGGAGGGGAGGGAAAAAGAGAGGAGGGAAAAAATCTCAACTACCAGTTTTAAGTTACAGTATTTCTCAGGTTTTCTCTGTAGAGATTACAAGCTTTGTCTAACTTTGAAATACTTTGGAGGTTATTCACAAATATTGACATTTTATTCCTCTTATCTGAGTCTTCCTGTTCTGCAAATATATTTTGCCAGAATGCATCACATGCTTCAAAAGGTTATTTAATGTCTTCATGCATTTTGAGTATTTCTTTTCATTACAACCCTGTCTGTCTATTTTCCCTTAATTGGTAGCTGGGACTCTTCTGCTTTACCATATGAAGATTTTTTTTTTGCTTAGCATATCAGAATTGCTTCAATCTCCTACTCAGTGAGGTAGAAACTCATTTTTGGGGGGATCTGTAATTTACACCTGTGTAATTCTTCTGATATAAGTGATGTATTCGTTTGTAGTAGTTTGAACTTATTCATTTGTATTAACTTGTAGTCACTACATTCGTTTGTAGTATTTGTTTACAGCAGTAAATTTACATTAGTAAACATGATGAGAATTGATTGCTTTTGTATGTTTTTAACTATTTCAATTTTCTACCTTTTTGTTGTCCCTTTTTTTTTGTCCAAAGGCAGAGCTATAATTTCTTTTCTATCAGCAAATTTTGTGGGCTCATTTTTATTACATGTTTGTTAATTTATATTTTATCAGGTCTTTACCCTTTAGAAGTGGATTCTTTCTCAAAAACAAATCACGACTATAGCAGCAGTTACTTTGAAGTGTTCATACTTCATCAGCACAAAAATTAAAGATATTCATCAAGATTAATAGATGCTAAAATTTTGTATCAGAACAAACTGATAGAAATATTCAAAATATGTTATTTCAGAATGAAAAATAAATTAATATCACTTGATACTGAAAAAAAGAAGTAATAAGTTAATCAACTCCCCCCAGTACCATCCCAGGGCCAGGAAGCTCCAGCTTATGCAGCACCCTGACACTGAATATGAATAAAAAGCCAGAATTAAATGTATTAAAAGCCTGTATTAAGTATATTAAAATATCTTGGAAATATTTGTGTAAACTTAACACAACACAGGGTGCACACACACACACACAGACGTGCATGCATACACGCATATTCAGTGTGTTATTTTGAGCTCTGCAGGCACTTGAGTGATGCTGGTGGACAGGATGTGAGATGAACCAAGTGTTACATTGATGACAATTAGAGCAAACCTGGTGTCTATGGCTGGAATTGCATGACAGTAGGAAGTCACAGTGTAATAAGTCAAACCCGGAGTCACTACGTTATGATGTGGCTCAGGAGGCACGTTTTTGTCATATGAGAAAGGATGCATGCTGCAGTGCAAATCAGAAGCACAGCCTGAGGCTGCTCAAGTGCCTGAATATCCAGGGTTAGACCTCGGTGAAGCCTAAAAAATTACAAAGCATTGCGCTTTTTCATTATATCTTCTTTTGAAGTTCCTGGTTTGAATGCTCTCCTGAATTTCTTAACCACACTTTTGGCTTTCTTAATCCCTTGAAAGACAATGGCAGATATTTGCCCCCCAAATTCAGTTTTCTTCTGGTATCTGCAGCACTGCACAAGGATTCTGTTGGTCTTGAACACAAACAATGGGCACTATGCCTAGAGGATAAATCACATCTTACTTTCAAAGATACACCATATTTCTTTTTTAACAAGCCATTAGGTTTTTCTACCATCCCACTTGATTGAGGATAGTATGGGTTGTGCAATACCCACTGAATTCTTTCTTGCTTTGCCCAATCTTGCACTTCTTTACATGCAAAATGTGAGCTATTATCACTTTGGATAATATCGGCAGGAGGTTGATGTGAGGACCAAAACAATAGTCCTTGCACCATACTCTACCCATTGGCTTTCCTACACTTTGTTGCCATAAGCAAGATGGACACCACTTCCACTCCTATGAGTATGTATGATATCCTGCAGAGGATTTGAATTCTTTCCTTGACTGCAGCATTTGAAGCTCTTCATATTTTCTTAAGGTATCTAGAGGAATCATTGCACTGCCAACTATCCACAAAATACCTAAGAATTTTACTTCTTTGCTTGGTCCCTGGCATTTTTTCAGGTGGTACCTGAATGTTGGCTTCAAGTAGGATTTGCCATACTGCTGTGGCTACTTTCCCAACCTTCTCAGGGAAATCACCCCCAGTTAGGATGTCATCTGTGTATTGGTACAATTTCACATCCTGAGGAAGTGAGACTGTCTGCAAAAGCTCAGCCAATGCAGCATGTACAATAGTAGGTGAATGATTATACGCTTGTGGGAGCTGATTGAATGTGTATTGTATACCATCCCATGTAAAAACAAATCCTATCCTCCAAGGGAAGGATATCCTTGTCCTTGTAAGGTAGCCATGAAAACATGTCCTTTATATCTAGTGTTGCCATCCATGGGTGTGCAGCTGCTTGTAAGTTTGCAGTATTTGGTACAGCAGCTATTAATGGGGCAGTGTTAGCATTCAGGCGCCTATAACCAATTGTCAGTCACCACCTCCCATTTGGTTTCCGAACTGGACAGATAGGTGATTGATATGGGGAGTGGGTTCTGGAGACAATCTGTTATTTCTCCTAGTCAGCTGTGACTTCAGAAATGCCATTCCATGCTGCAGCAGAAATTGGGTATTGCGATACATTAGTAATTTTTGAATCAGGCAGTGCAGGGGCTGCGCAAAGTACAGGCACTGTAGCCTCCCAGTTTCTATTTGGGTTGGGGTAGACGTTTGATCCAAACAACCATACACTGCCATCTGGCAGGTGCCAGGTTCATCCATTTAAAACATCGAAGCCTATAATGTTTTCATTATGATCTTCAACTGCAAAGGAAGTAGTCAACATATGCCTCTCACCTGGGAGCCATAAATTAACCTTGGCAGTTTGGTGCAAAACACCTGCTCCATTCACACTCAGAATTCTAACTTTTTGCTGTCCAGATCACACACCAAGCTTTTTAGTATTCTGTTGTGTTAGATATGTGCTCCTGTATCTATTAAAAACTTCATTCATTGTTGCTGAGGACTGACAGGAATTAAGATATATGGGCCATTATCACTTATCCACTGATAAGCCTCCACTCCCCAGCATTACTTGTTTTTTGAACTCATTTCTTGGCAATTCTTCTCTAAGGTGTAAGGAGGGATTGTTTCCTTTTCCAGGATCTGGCGATGGAGGAGTTGATGTACTCTCCTTCCTTTCACCGTTACCTCGTTTCTGGAATGCTTCAACTAGACAGAGAATTGTGCATGTGGGTTGTCCGTGCATAGCAACTCTTGGGATGCCTAATATCAGAGCTCTTCTCCATAATTCATTCCTACATTTCCTAAATTCAGTCTGCGAGGATTGTTGCTCTGTCCTCTTGAGCTTGATTTCAGTTCCCTGTTTTACTGGTCTCACTCTGTGATCTTCATTTCAGGGTTTAGAGTTTGGATTGCTGTTAGAGGATCACCCCAACCCATCTTAGGGCCGTAATTAGCTATGCTGTGCATTAGCTCAGCCCAGGTGGGGAGCTGTCAATGGGGGTCCTTGATACCTACTTGCTTGTTGTGTTTGGTGTCACGCCTTATCTGATCCTGTTTGGCCATCAGATAGTGTTTAAGGAAGGCTGAGGCACCTCTTACCAGTGGTTTTAGCATTGCAAGATTCACCATAGCAGATATGGGGGCATTGCCAGGCCCTCGTTCATGCATGGCCTGGATAAAGGCAGCTTTTGTGACAGCAGTAGATAATTCACTTAGGGATTATGGAGGGCTCTCCCCGGTCCATTGCATCTATTCCTCCAGCCTAATAGGCCACTCAGCTGGTGACTGAGTGCGGAGTATTTGGTAGGTCAGGTCCTAGGTTTAGGAAAACACCAGAGCCACAATAGCCATTTGCTTCTTCTCCACTTATCATTATCCAATCTCCACCACTCAGGCAGACTCACCACAGGTATTCAGTTTCATCTGCTTTCCTGCTATACTTCTCTTGTAGGTTAGTTAGTTGTAAAGGGTCCCAGAGAATACCCTGGTAGTGTACTGCAGACTACCTTGGGGTCCATCAGTTTTTTCCATTTTCACTATAGGTTGAGCGTCATGTACAGGAGATTCAGAGGGATATAAGGGGTCATTGTCATTGTCTGAGCTACTATCCTCAGAATTGCCAGAACTCCCCCAAATTTCCCCATCCTAGTCCTCAGGGGTCACTCTCAGTTTCTTTATTTGTACTACTCCAGGAGGGTGGGGAGCATTATTTCCAGCTTTTCCTCCAATTTTTGCCTCTTCTCTTTTTCTTCCTGTAATTGCTTTTGTAATTGCTGGATCTTCAAGGATAGCAGCAGTTCAGTGTTTTTCCTCCCTTCTATTTCTTCTCTTAAGATACTGTTCTGTTTTATTCCTCTCTCTATGTTCTTGTTTTGCAACTTCCCGACCAGTTCCCAACATCTTACAAATAATACCCTTTCCTTTACCATCCTTTAAGGAACCTCTAGCTGACTTTAAATGTTCCTCCAAAGCTCCTCCACATCATGCCAATTATCACGAGTCCACTCCGAGAAGTTGAGGCTTGGGTTCACTCCATGCCTTCGTAGATAATTAGTGATACTACTTTCCATCCTGCAGACTATGCCAATTTGCCGTGGAACAAGTGGTGGTAGGGGTGAGTGACACAATGCACTTCACTCATGGGAAAGAAACAGTAATAGGTTTGGCTGATATGGACAATGATTTCACGAAATTCTACAGTACGGTCACTTATTATTTGCTGTATGAGGTACAAGATATACACAGAATTATCAAGGACACCCTCTTGTTGGGTCACAGGGTTCAAATTGGACCCCCTTGCTTTCCAAACTCTTTCTGAGAGGAGTCTGGAGGAGGTGTGGCTGGATCCAATCCTAGACCCAGATTTGGTTTATGGTTTATGACTAAGGGATTTTGTGCACAGTTACATCAGTAAAGTTCAAAAAAAGAGAGAGATGGTGCTATAGTCACTTACCATGGCTCTGTCGTGGCAGGGATCTCTCAACATTGACAAGTATCCTTAAGAGGCGTCCCTGCTGGAGGGGAGATCCTGGCATGCAGCCCACTGCCATGCAAGAGGGTTCATTGGGCTCTCGGGCTGTCCCCTTATAACTTTGAAGTTAGTTGCCAACATCAAGCTTAAAATACAATTCCTCAGTCTGAACATATATAGTTTAGGAATAATGGACCTACCTGTCATTGATTTGAAAAATTAAACACCATTTTAGTTTGGTCATTTTTTCAACCCACTATGTTTTCGGTCTATTTTCATAGTTAAAACTTACTCATATTTGATTCAGTCGTATGAAAATTGTATGCCTGGAATGCAGGCAGCACCTTATGCATCACTACTTACAGTTTTTGTGGTTTATTTTCTGTTTTTAAACAATGCAGCTTAGTGTCTCTTACATTTTTCTTGTTCTTTGCTGCAGTGACACTTTGAAATGAAGACTTTAGGGATTACTCTACTACTGCTCACAAATTTTCTCAAGGGCAGAGGTTGTATACCTTTTTATTTAGGAGTCACTCACCCTTTAATTTCCTTTGCTGTTTTAGGATTTATTAATCTGCGTGTATTGATTAATCAATGTGTATTGAACAGCTACTTTCCATCTACTTTCCCAGGCCCCTTAAAGGTGTATTCCTCATTATTTCCTGGTCCCTTAATTCATGTCATTTGCAAACTAAGAAATATAGTCAGTATCATTGGCTAAGTAATGTATAAAATATCTCCAAAGTTGTGAAATCTGAGAAAGTGATTATCTAATGCATCTGGTACAGTCCAGAAGAAAATAGATCCATAATGATAAAAATGGTTTCACTAATTTTAAAGTGACTATTAATGTGATTAAGAATCAGAATATGAGTGCTTAAAGATCTCAGAGAAAATAAGAAGATTATAGTTCAGCAATTTCCAGAGAGTGCTGTTGGTGTGGGATTCCATGCCTTTGGTGTTTGAAGTGTTACTGTTGATTAAGGAGGTATAAACATTAATAAAGCAGAGCACAAGTGAGAAACTACAAAGCAGGGCCCCTAAAGAGCAGAACCAGAGCAGAATGCCCTAAAATATTTCAATGAATATTAAACTCCATTTCTGTGAGGTATGTCTATTTATATGCACTAAACTCACCTCTCCTGTATCTTTAGTATATAAACAAAAGGATTTCTCACCCTGGGGGAAGTTTTAAAGCAAGCCATCTCAAATGTAATAAATCATGAAATGTAATGAATCATGAAGACAATGAAGTTTCTCAAAAAGGGCAAAGTTACACCCCATCCTTTTAGCTAATTTATTCTTCTTCCCACTTGTCAAGCAGGATATTTAGATTCCTTTGAGACATACCTGGTTACTCCCAGAACACACATAAAAGTGAGAGTAGAAAATTACCACTATAAAGAACACAGGAGCCTGAATTTTTGAAATTACAGCACTAACTATTAAAAACCCAACAGACAGTTTTGAAAATGAACTATTTTAGCTATTTTTTCTTCAGGCACAGAGCTTTTTCTAACGATTATATCCACAAGACTCTGCTACTAAAGAGACTCTGCTACTAAAAAATCCTACACTATTATTTAAGCACAATTATGCTTGCAATGGATGCATATGAAGAGACTCAGTTAATGACTTTCTTCCTTTTCATGTTGTTAAAATATTATTTTCCTTTGTAATGTTTCGTTACCTCAGATGAATCTCACATGTTGCTGTTTGCCATCAACTTGACCACTATCTGTCTGAAAATCCAAAAGATTAATTAATTATTTTATATTTGGTCAGATCTTGAGTTAAAGTTGAATTACTGATTCAAAAATATCACAATAATAAATTATTTTCTTTCAGTAAAAAAAAAAAACCTTCACATTTCCCCATTGTAACTATATTATTGCAAAAAAAACCACTATATTTTTAAAAGTTTCAAGCTGAAATATTTAAATAGATCATTTCATAAAATCTGTTTCATTTAAAGAAAACACTTCAAATGTGGTCAGTGGATAAACAAAATGAGGAAAAAAACAACATTTTGAATTTTTAAGTTTTTTTTCCTCATCTTTCACTTCTTCCTTGGAAAAATATGTGAAGAAAACAAAATGAAAAGGCAAGTACAATTTCCACTTCACCAAAAAAAAAAAGAAAAATCTCATGGGTGGCTCTCAAGTCTCTCTGAACAAATCATGTACCTAAGTACAGGGAAAAGTGGTGTGCCTCAGGATTGAACACAAAGGAGTTAACACAAGAAGAACAAGAAGAAAAGAATTACATATAGATACCAAAAGGAAATGAATAGGAGCTGCTGAGGAGAGGGGCAGCTTTTTGTGGGTGAATGGAAGACTACTTCATCTGGGAGTTTGAGCCCACAGCTGTCTCCATAAAAGCATAATTTTTTTTTTTTTTTTTGAAAACGTATATCAGAAGTTAGTCTCTGCTCCCAGAAGTTTAAGATCTAAAAATAAAATTTCTTAGGCCAAATCAGATAGCAAGTAACTTCTGAAGTCTAACTTGGACTGCTCTTTCTTTGCAGCAAAATCAAGTCCCCACTTGCATCCCCCCAAATGAAAGATTTTCTAAGAGTAGTGAAGTGAAAGAACCATCTCCATGAGGGTTCTTTATTCTGGAACTCATTCGCCTTATAACCCAGTTCACCGAAGGCTGGATATGTTAACCTCTGGAAAACCTATTAAACTCATTTTCTCTCTCTTTACTGAGGAAAGGTAGGTGGAAATTGGATGCTTTTGGATTCGTATGTGGAAATATATATATATATATGTAATAGAAATATTTGTTTACCTTTATCTTGCGGGTTTGATTCCAAAAATGCCATAGTTTAAATATATGCAACACGTAGGGATATATTTCATTAGGAAAATATTTCATATTTCATTAAGAGGACTATTTCTTCTCATACTTTTGTATTTTGTACCATGGTGATTTTCACAGTTTTAAAACTAGTGAGGAAGAAAAATGGAATGAAATATATATATATATATTTCTAGACACTAGTATATATTTACAGTCAATTTACTGTCTTGGTTTTGTCTATGCTTCTATGCAAAGTGAGTAATTTAACATAAAAGAATTCGTAATTGTCTGTTGTAGAATAGGAACTACACTATCCACTGAATGTTAGCTGTATGTTTGTTTACTCATGAGTCTATTTATATGCTAAATGATGACTCAGACATGGACTTAGGATTTATAAAAATATTTAGCTCAGTTTTCAAGTATGTAATTTAAATGTAAACAATTTACCCCATTTATTTTTATACTGATCATTTAGTCTAATAGAGTAACAGTGTGGCAAGATGTTGACTTTCTAAGTTTTAACTAGTAGTGCACTCCAATGGACCCTCCTTTTGATTTGGGAATACTATGGGAATCTCATGATAATTTGAACTGTCACTCACCGCCTTGCTATGAACAGTTATTCCTTTTCCAAAAGGAACAGGAACAAAAAACCATAAACAGTAGAACTAACAAAGTCCACCTTTCAACAACTTTGCCAGCTGAATTCTCTCTGATGTGATGATAACATTTAACTGTATGTATATTGTTTCTTTAAAAAAACATTTTTGGGCAAAACAAAAGACAGCTTCCAGCTATGCCAGCTAGGCTAACTCACAGAGAGGTGAGGAGGTATGAAGTGACAAAGTATTCTTCAAGAATAATGGAGTATATGCAGTTTGGAGAAACACACGATGCAAGGCAGAAGGAAAAATAAAACCGAGCAAGGAGCAAGCAGCCTGTGGGAACTCTTTGGGAGCCAGTGTGCAGCAGTGACTTGATCCAGAGCCATGCTGCCAGCCTGGAGCACAGGTTCAAGGGAGGGAAGCAGCTACAGTCAGCAGGACACAGACTGGTTTGCAGATCATCTTAACCAATCTGTAGCAGGCTGCCCAGAGAGGTTGTGGAGTTTCCTTCTCTGGAGATCTTCAAAACCCGCTTGGACGCAGTCCTGTGCCACGTGCTCTAGGTGACCCTGTGTATGCAGGGGCATTGGACTAGATGATCTCTAGAGGTCCCTTCCAACCCTAAGCATTCTATGATTCTATGATTCTATATCTTTGTCCTTGCCTTACCTTATTTTGTCATACCCTGCCTTGCCTTTCTTGCCCCTGCCTTGCCCCTTGCCTTGCTTTGCCTTTTGTTGCTCTCCTCCAGATCTTCTTTCCTCTCTCCAACCACAATCTCTCAACAAAAAGATCATGTAATTTGACTGATTTAGATACTGAGGATTAGCCAGGGAGAAAAAAGAAGCGGGGGGGGGGGGGGGGAGGGGGCAGGAAGAAGGGGTTTAGTTCTCCCTCTGAGAACTTCACTTGCAATACCTATGTCCTCACCAGCTTCCAATTTTCACTGAACTTTTAGAAATTTAACAACTTTGAGACCTATTCCCCTGCCACTCCAGTCTGAAAGTGAGGGAGTAGGAAGACTGACAGATCAACAAAAAGTTGTAGAAGACTTGTGTCCTTAGGAAATTGATCTAACCTAAAAAACATAAATGAAAAACAGATAATTAGAATATATTTTGCTATAAGAAGGTATTTTCTGATTCCCATGAGCTAAACTTATAAATATATTTAGTATAGGACACTACATACAAATAAAGTAACAAGAAAGCTTGTAAATAACAGAAAAGTTTAGGAAATACTCAGAACGATGTAATAGGGAAAAGATTAATTAATTGACTGCTATCATCAAAGTCACTGGCATTGATTAATGAAATATGATGTATTATAAGCCAGTTATATATGTGTTGAGTGAAACTACATTTTGCTAGGAAACCACTGCACAAGATAATCCATCTCAACTGTTACCCTAGGAAATGCATTACAACATAATAGAGATCTCATAAATCTTTCAGGGAGATAGCACGTGTTATAGTACATTATGAAGCAGAGACATTATAGTAATGTCAGAAATGCAGGTCATTAACTGTATTATGCAATGAGTAAGCAGTCACCTGGTTGTGCAACCTTTATATGCCCATTATCATCAGAATATAATGAAGGAAAAGCTGTCATAGACATTTATCATATAGCCATGTAACCAACTTTTCTCTTTCTTGCTTTCTGCTTTTGGGATGAGTGTCCTTATACTTTATGTTTTGTTCATATCAGCTTTGCAGATCTTGGATATAAATTTTGGTTCGAAAGTCTGTTAAATGTCCTTTGAAAGTGACACATTGTAATCAGAGGTGCCACAGCCTATCATGAAAGCACAAAAGTAAGAATTACAGTGCTGCTTTTCAAACAGTAATGACAAAAATCCTTCCAAGCTCAATACCTTGACAAGGAATCAGGAAGAAAATATAATGAATCTAAAATTACACCATAAGTGTTTATTATATTCACAAATACAATAACCAAACAATATTATTTCTGTTACATTTAGAAGCTATTTTAAAAACAGATTATGCTGAGATTTACAGAACAGATAATTATGTGTATTCAAGGAAAATAATGACATGTTATTTTCTGCCTTGAGTAATAACCTGTCACTTTAATCCAGGTATTATTTAAGGCACTCATGGACCCAATGTGAGTAATGTTTGCTTTTCATGGGTATAACTAAGGTTCAGATCTTCAAATACACATTGGTGTCCATTTGTTTCTTTAGGAAATTAGGCCCATAATTTAAGAATCACTAGCACTGTTGAAGCCAGTGCTCAGTTCCTATCTAGTCCTGCAGGAATTTGAGCGCTTTCAAAACTATGTCAATGCTGATACCACTCTCCACTTGTCAAGCTGATCAAGAGACTATCTCATGTGAAATGTAAATAAGTCTCTCTGGGCTAGAGGCTCTTTTATACTAGGAAAATAAGACTGTATCTAGCCACAATAGAGTATGTGGTATCAAGGAACAGAACACTGGAACGAAGCTTTTTACCCACTGCATAGGGTTATGCTGTGTCCGTATGTTAAATACATCCCTGAAAAATATACTTCAGAAGGAAATTGAGTACAAGCCTCATGCTTCAAAGTACAAATCTAAAGTTCAGTAATGCCAGTTGAATTAGGCACATTTGCTATTGCTATTAGCAAGGCCAAGTGAAGCACGCAACAGAGTGAGGATCCTGTTCTAAATTTTCCAAACCTCTCAAGTCGGAAAGGTAGCTGCCTCGCCAGGTGCAATGAATCTGTATTTCTGCAGAGGGGTGAAAAATAAAATTAAAAAGCCTCCCATTGTATTGTACAGAATATCTGTTCAGAGGCTGACCAATAGAAAAAAAAGTGCATTAAGTATACCAGCAATACTAGGTATATTTATTAGCAATACTAACCAACGCCTGTGAAGTACAAGGAACCTTTATCATCCTTCTTTTGTCCTGAGTTCTCTGAAGTCAGAAAGAAAATGAAAGGAAAAAAGCTTCTCTTTTTTTGCCTTTTTTTTTTTTTTCCTTTCAGGGTGCATTTCTGCAAGAAGAATGCTTTATTTACAGATGCATAAAAAAACCTATATAGCAACACTTTCAAACTGAGAGGTGAAAGCTTTTCAGGTCACATGTTAAACAGTGAATTTATGTTTTATGTAGGCATCCAAATTTATTTTATGTCTCCATGTGTTTGTTTAAGAAATTAGTGAGGGAAGGCCATTTTCAATTGCTATGATTTGTGCTTATTCATGTCTCTGATCTTTTGAAAGAGAAACACCAGAGCTGAGCTCCAGTCCCTTCGATGCTGTTTGACCTGCCTTCCCAAGCCTTGCACTGCAGATCCATAGTTTTTTGTTTCTAGTGGAGGTCCAGAGGAAGATAAAGTCAGTCCTGTAAAGAACTGTAAATGTTATAACAATTCATGATTCTATATTAACTGTAGTCTAGTGTAAGCATCTATTCCATAACTTATTTCTATTTTACGAAGTGTTATCCAAAAATGAAAACATAAAGAGGATGGGCCCAAATTCTTCTTGGTGGTGGCCAGTACCCATAAGGGGTAATGGGTACAAATTGAAACACAGAAAGTTCCATCTCCACATGAGAAAGAACCTCTTTCCTGTGGATGTGACAGAGCCCTGGAACAGGCTGCCCAGAGAGGTTGTGGAGTCTCCTTCTCTGAAAATCTTCAAAACCCGCCTGGATGCCACCCTGTGCCACGTGCTCTAGGTGTCCCTGCTGGAGCAAGGGGGTTGGAGCAGATGATCTCTAGAGGTCCCCTCAACCATTCTGTGATACTATGATTCTGTGATTTCATATAGTGGAAGACTGCTTGTAATCCGCTCAGGACATACAAAATAATGAAGCACCTACGTGGTGCAGGTAGGTGTGCATACACTCTCATTATCGTCATTTGCAATCTTCCTGGGCATGTTATTATTACACACTAACACCTTTTTCCATATTGAGTTCCTTTAAGGTTAATGTGGAAATATGACCACTAATATTTTGTAATTAGTTATCTTACAGTGACAGTTTTGTCTAATATGTTTCCTTAAATGTGTTTATCCACAATAAATAGTGTGACTTTGGAAACTTATCTTGTCTTTCATGATACAATAAGTCTTGAACTGGAGTACTACAGAACTGACTGAATATTAAAGAAAATATGAAGTCACTACTTTGCACTCTGGAAAACATCAGTGTTTTCTTTCTTTTATTTACTTTTTTTAAAAAAAGTATATCTCTGTTTTTTAAATCAATATCTCTTGTAGAGTTTTTTAAAGGTAACCTTTCCCCTTGTAGCATATATTTCAAAGTACTCTTTAAACTGGGCAAACTGTCTTTATAAATCTTATTTATCATTCCACTTGTAAGCTAGAACTGAGATAGGCAATAGTAAAACCTATGCAATGATAATTCTTTATATAAGAGCAAAACATCTGTTATAGCCATACTGATAGATCTTTTTTTTCCCCCAGTATAAAAGAAGATAAATTAAGGATATCTTTGACAAGTAAATAATAAAGTAGCACTTTCATATTTTAATATTTTTTCAGACAGTCTCTGAAGGAAAAAAAAAATGCAGTTCTATTGGTAAATGCTAAGTTATGGAATTTTTTTCTGCCTTCTTTGCTCTTTGAATAAAATATTTCATAAATAAACGAATTCAAAAATAAAATATTTTACTCATTGCACTGTTTTACTAATCCTACGTATAAATATAAATGTTTAACTGCAAATTAGCATTGTCTCCATGCTACTACACTTGTAAATGAGTATGAAGACAGCACAAATTTACTGGGAATGTCTCCTGTTTAAAAATATTCCCAGGGATGGAAGAAAAGGAAAAAAAAAAAAAAAGTGTGTTATTTTCATTTCTTGTTACAACACAGCTTCCTTATTACAACTGTGAGGAAAAGGAGCATGCTCACAGATTGTACTTGTAAAGAAGTCATAGCACAGGAATGTGTGAGAGTATTCAAATAAATGTTTTCATTCAGACAAATGGGCTGAGAGTTGTTATATCAAGGTTAGGATTGTTATGATCTTTCCCAACTTGAGTTATGATGCAGTCAATGCAGAGACAATTTTCACTGTAAAATATGTTAATATAAACTACATGCAAAGATTACCTTGCAGTAGATCAATTTATTCTCTTTAAACACTATCTTTATTGACAACCTCCCTTTCATTTGTGTGTTAATTGGTTCAGATAACAGTATGAACCAATATCATATTTTGTTTTTAATAAATAAGTCAAAATATCTGCTGTATTCCTCTAATACATAATTCCTCTCATATTCCCTCTAAACTTTATTTCAGTGCATTTTTAAAGTAAATTATAAACAGCTTCTGGGAATATAATCTGCGATGATATCTATAATACTTTTCAGGGAAGTAAACAAACCATGGAATTACCTAGAAGTCGCACACGGTCAATGTAATTTCCAATACAGAAAATGTCATGAAAAAAGTGCATTATTTGCAGGTAAACTAGAAAGTTAGAGAAGGCTAGAGAAAAGACGTGGCAATATTTTTAGGCATATGAATAAATGAAAATGAAATCATGATTGTTTAAAAATATTAATTTAAGAAATTCAAAATTCATAAAGTTAAGAAAATCATAAAATTAAAATATTCTTTTCCTCTAAACTGACATTTAATTTATTTAAATGAAATACTGATATTTTATTGCAATACAAATTTTGGATGATTAATTCATACGAGTCATGGACAAAGAGATATGTTTTTCTGAATCTCTCTGTGTAAAATACTCATCGTTTCCTTTTTCTCTGAATTAGAATGGTTTTAGGGATGGGGAAGAAAATATAACAAAATCATTATAGATATTTAATTCTTATTAATTTTACCTTCTTGTGTTTATATATGCCAGTCCATATTTTTGATTTAGTTTTTGTCTGCCAGGAGATGGAGACAGAGCATTTGAATCTCAATCACTTTTTTTTTCCTTTCTTTTTTTTTTTTTTAAAAAAAAGAAGGCTACATGAAAGAGAAAACATAAATAATATATAAACCATTTATAAATATCACTGAACAGCATAAATTGACTCAAAGAGAAAGTTTCATAATTCATTATTTCTTGGTCTTTTATTGCTGTCATTAAGCTCCTCTGCTACCAAGTCCTATGCTGCAATGAAATACACGAAAAGAAGAGGAATTGGATGAATTTGTGCTAAAATCATTGTGCTTTGAGCTTACTTCAAAACCTATAAAGCTGAGATCTCCTCGGCTCTGAAATCTCCTGTCTATTGTCAGTGTTCATGACTAGCTTTGGATCTTGTCTAGCTTCAGCTGTTGGATTCTTCTGCAGCTAAAACGTTAGAAGAGGCCAAAGCAACACTGAGCAGTCAGAGTGGATGTATCTTTGCGTTGGTCTCTGATATGTTCTATAGAAGTCAGTGGTTGATATGAGTATTTAAATCATATACTAAACTTAAAAAAACAAATATCATTCTGTATAAAAAAATGGAATTGTTAAAATTCAAAGTGGGAAAACAAATTTTTGGTGCCCTGCATATGTTCCAAGTCTTAAGTTTGGTTTCAAATTTATAAAATTTGGTTTTTATTTATTTTAATCTTAGTGGTCTGAATATTATGGACATCTTGTAGTCCATGAGAAAACATGTTGATTATGTTACTAATTGTATTTGTATACATCAAATTATATTACCTTGCTGTTGAAATTAATACATATATAGATTGTTAAATATTGTCTTTTTCCAAATAAGATTTTAATTTAACTATTTCAGCTTTCTAAAAGAAAAATATCAAAAACCTCTCTCTTTCAAGATGCTGTTTAAGGAGATGGACCACTGGTAATAGCTATAAACGGTTACAATTCTTACGAATTTCATGCAAAATTAGGCCAAAGAAAAAAAATTATTTCATTTTCAAATACAGCTATTCCAATAGATTTATTTTATAGTTCTCTGGTAGTATATATTTTTTCTCATATAAGTATATAGCAGACATATCAATAAGTAAGTTTTCCTTTGTGGTTACACTTTTTTTCTGAAATGAAGGTCTTATTTTAAAATGTTTGAATACTCACAAATGTATTTTTCGTGTAGTTAAAACACCCTCAGCAGATTGCAGCATCTGCAGATATTAGTAACAATCCTCTCAATAACATATTCTTTTGATATTAGTACATGTTCTGTGAGTGAATATTAGGTACCCTGGCTTCTCTATATAGCCAGAAGACAAAGCTACTGTTTACAAATGCATAAAAGTCCTGAGCAGTAAAAGTCCTGAAAAAATTGCTGCCAGGAACATTGAGTATGGGTTAAAAGTATGTACAATTTCTGCAGAGGTCCTGCAATTCTGACAGGGCAGAGTTAGCCCTGAGGAAGGCAGGCAAGTATAACGAATGCTTCTTTCCCATTGGGCTTCAGGCCTTTCAAAAGAGGACTAGATAAGGGAAGTATGTTTTTTGGTTCTCTTTTTTGTTTTGTGGGATTTTCTTTTTGAGATTTAGGTTTGTTTTTTTTTTTTTTCCCTCTATGAGGAGCCCATAGGGGAAAAAAAAGGAAGAGGTTTGTATCTCTGACTAGCAGAAAAAATCTTTCTTAAAATATCTTTTATGATTTTAATTAAATCTCTCGTGTCTTTTTATAGGAATTTCTGAATTCCTTAGTCACTGAGTACTGAAATGTTGTAAAAATGAAGTGAGCATGACAGAAGCAAAAGAAGGCACAATCTTCCAAAAACAAATCTTTTGGACCAAAAATAAGATTAAAAAAAACACATGCATTCCCTTAAAAAATTAGCTCATATGTTCTGCAAGAGAGATGGTATGGCTCACAGCATTTTACAATTATTTTTATTAAAATAAGAGAGAGGTTTTCTTTTGTCCACACTTATGATACCTGGTTTTCTTGAGATCAAGGTGGCAACTAGAGACTGAAAGTCCTAGTATCAAAGCACTACTACAAATCTGCAACCTACGGTTGCGCCCGCCTCAGCAAAGCCTGACCCAGGAGAGACATACAAAGATGTCCCCTAAAGAAAATCAGCAGTGTATTCTAGATACATAAGTGAAACATCAGCTGTGTGAAGTGATTATAGAAGTCTTTCCCTAGGGCTGTGCAATACAGAAGGCAAATACAGAAGGTTTGCTTCTTTTTTTCCTCTTCGCACTTATTTTTCTTCAGCGTAACATGGGCAAGGCTCTGATAGGCAGTGATCAAGACCATATCCAAATTCAAGAGAGGATATAGTTTAAAACAGAGCAAAGACGTATAAAATCAAGGTCAGGAGTCTCAAATGCTATGGTACCAAGAATTCCCAAAAGTTTGTAGGCACCCATGTTTTTTCCATGACAGTTCTTTTGGTCACAAAATTCTTTTTGGGGATATATCTCAAACTTCTGATCCTGGAAGCTGTATTTTAAACAAATAATCAAAGACATACATATTAGACACCAGTACAGGCTGGGGACCGACCTTCTGGAGAGCAGCTCTGCGGAGAAAGACCTGGGTGTCATGGTGGATGATAAGTTGACCATGAGGCAGCAGTGTGCTCTTGTGGCCAAGAAGGCCAATGGGATCCTGGGGTGCATTAAGAAGAACGTCTCCAGCAGGTCAAGGGAGGTGATCCTGCCCCTCTACTCAGCCCTGGTGAGGCCGCATCTGGAGTATTGTGTCCAGTTCTGGGCTCCACAGTACAAGAGGGATGTGGAGCTTCTGCAGAGAGTCCAGCGCAGGGCCACAAGGATGATCAGGGGCCTGGAACATCTGCCCTATGAGGAGAGGCTGAGGGAGCTGGGCCTGTTCAGCCTGGAGAAGAGAAGGCTGAGAGGGGATCTAATCAGTGTATATAAATACCTCAAGGGAGGGAGTGCAGAGGACGGTGATGGTCTCTTTTCAGTGGTGGCCACTGATAGGACTAGAGGAAATGGCCGGAAACTGAAACACCAAAAATTCCATAGGAACGTAAGGAAAAATTTTTTAACAGTGAGGGTGACAGAGCCCTGGAACAGGCTGCCCAGAGAGGTTGTGGAGTCTCCTTCTCTGGAGATCTTCAAAACCCGCTTGGATGCAGTCCTGTTCCACGTGCTCTAGGTGACCCTGCGTGTGCATGGGGGTTGGACTAGATGATCTCTAGAGGTCCCTTCCAACCCTAAGCATTCTATGATTCTATGATTCTATGATATTACACATAATTTCCCTACCTTTCCAAAGAATAATCTTCCAATGTGTCTTCCTCACAAATTTACTCTGGCAGCATTGAGCTCCACAAACTTAAGAGCCATTTTAATAAATGGAAAGAGGGAAGAGAAGAAACCTCTATCTTATGCAGTAGCTCCATGCTTAGTGAAGTTTTCCAAGATAAAGAACTGAGTTTCAAGATCCCTATTCTCTGAGAAATCCTTTATCATCAGATTATATACAGTTGGGTGGATAGAAAGACCAATCTTATGCTTGTTCCACTCGTGTCATTTTGCATGAAGGAATTCAAGATACAGTAAAACATCATCTATACCCGACTGGTTATTTGTATAGCTCCCTTGCATAGTTTTTGTATTTCCCTGGGCTGACAATTTCTGCTCCTCAGTTCTTCACAAAAGGAAGAGTTAACATGATTGTCAGGTAGATTTCCTGCACTGTTGTGAGATCCTGAAAATTATCTAATGTCTTACTACCAGTAAGACATTCTGAAGCTCTGTGGAAGGAGGGAAAGAATATCAATTTGGAGCCCTTAAAAGACAATATTTTACCAGAGGAAACTGCCAAATGGAAGGGAATAAATGACAGAGGTAGTGGCTTTTACCTACCAGCATCTCCTTCAGAAAATAGAAGTACTTTGAGCAGTTTCTCATCTCATTCCACTGCTTGCAGAAGGGACATAAGGCACATATGTCTCAACTTGGGCATTTTAGGTATTTTCCAAAATCTATCTCTTCATATATGGTTTCCTCTGAATAATGAAATTAATGTGTAATTTGCTAACACTTCATTTGACAGCTATGATAGGCAGAAAGACTTGTAACAATTACAAGGCACACCTACATCAAATTTCAGATCAAAGAATGAACTTGGCACTTGCGTGGAATAAAGCACATATTAGTCATAATTGAAATTCAAAATAACAAATGCTATAATGTAAAAATAATGTAGGGATTTATATTATGTTTGTGGAAAGTAATAATATGTCAGCATATGTTTGAGTATTTGAAGTTAAGTTTATCATTTTGTATGTATTGTTCATATATTAACAAATTCTTCAACAGTTCTATGCAAAAATCATTAAGATCTCACATAAAACACTATATGCATTACAATTTATAGTATATAATTAAATAAAATTGTATTAGAAAGATGAAAAAAGTATACTATATAGAATCAGATCTTTTTCATTGCTTTTCTCCTTTTTTAGTTATTTACAGTGACAAAGCACGAGCTCAAAGCATAAAAGTCCAAGTCTTCATCTACAGTGGATTGATGTAGTCCTTTCAATTTATTGCTCCTGCTATGCCAAGATACACCAGCTCTTACATCTGCTTTGCTTTGTAAATCTCTATGGGAAGTGAAAGGCACTGGTGATTAAGTCTCAGCAAGTGAGGAAACAGAATTGTTTGCATTTCTGCTTTAAGTATGACATTATAGATGGCTTTGATCAAAGATAGCTGCACTGTAAGAACAGCACAAGCACATTATTCAAGAGCCACTAGCTAAGAAAAGCTGAGGCCTGTTTAAATCACTTAGAAACCTGAGAAGTATCATTGGCTATTCATGGGAAATATCATACATTTATACAAAAGGATATTGAAGAATAAAATGATCACCTCATAAAGAAAACAAATCACTCGCAGCAGGTGCTGAACCATGTGGGGCAGGACTCAGGCAGGGGCACAGTCTCAGCCATGTTGCCACCACGGTGGCAGTTTGGAGACAAGGCTGCTAATATCACTTATCCCACCACCCTGCCCACTTCAGTCTTCTGCTTATGGGTCAAAGGACAATGATATAAAAATGGCTTGCAGAACTAGATACAGGTAATCTGTCTTTGGAGGGCAGGTTTCCTTTGGTGAGAATACAAGCTTTGAGATTTGAGCTAGCAATGTGTTTGGCAAAGGTTCATGGCAGAAAGATTTCTTGAACATTTATTGGTTATCCTTAATTAGTCGAAAAAAAATTGCTATCATTTCTACAAAAAAACAGACTTCCAAGTTCTTACTTGATTTGTATGACTGCTAATCTACTCCATTTTTTCATCATAACATTATTTAGTTATTTCAATTATTTAAGTTATTTCATTATTTCAGTTATTTCATTATTTCATTTCATTGTCTATAAATATAGGAAGATCATGTATCATTGTGTTTAATCTTTTTCAATTTTTTCGTTTTAGAGTGAAGAAATGAGAGGGATACCATTGGACATTAGCTTAGCTAAGGTACAGCCTCCTTTTTTATTTCCTCATCCCCCCAGAAATCTTTTTTTTTTCATTTCAAATATTCTCTGTTTTAAAAATAAAATATATTATCTTTGTGTGTGTCTGTGTGGGAAGTGTATGGATGTTCTTAAACTTCAGAAAATGAAATGGACAATAAGATCAACTAAGTCAATTTTCTCATAAGCATTTTAAATTTTGCCAGTATCCTGCCAATGACATTTAAATTTTGCCAGTGTCATTTTGCAGTCTTGTAAGTCGAGTTTCTTCTTACCTTATCAGATACAAATCTGGTTTTGCTTAAAAGAAAATTGATTTTGTTTTTGTTCACATCTTCAAATTGTTGATGAACTCCAGGGAAAAGCACCATAGAAAATTTACTGCAAAAGGAACAAAAATCATTCAAAATATTCATAGGAAATTTTAGTTTCTGTGGTTAGCCTATTTGTATCCAATACTTCATACTAATTGTTTAGCTTGAATTCATTGTCCTCTCTAGCCCAAGGAAGTGATTTTCTATATCCATATTCATTTCTATAATGGAAGGCAGAGTCCTGTGCCACCTTGTCCTTGATTACTTTTCTGCCTCAGCTTTAGGTCACTGATGGAAAGGATTCCTGAAACACGGTCTGAATTTCCAAATTTTAATTGCATTTCTGTTTAGGAAATATTTGCATGCTTATTCTTTGAGATAGAGTATTTAATTTTTCTGGTCTGCCCAGCTGGTTATTTCCACTGATACTAAATTTCCAAATTTCCAAGGGGTCTCCAAGGAGTCCAAGTTAGGGTGAGACAGAAGTTTCATAAGTAATATAGGCTATTTTTTTTTAAAAAAAAAAAAGGTAAAAGGTGTCAGGGCTGACAGCAAGGCTGGCTCTGGCTGCCAGGACCTGTCCTTCTGCCCCAAGGGAGCAACTCCCTGGCGCAGCCTCAGCCCGCTGTGGGCATCAGGCATACTCAGAAAATCTCTGTAACCATAAGTTATAAAATAACCTTCTTACATATTCATATCACATGTTTCATATGTTTTAAAAATACATTTGCCTCTTTCTTTTCCAGGCCTATGCTTATATATGAATAGATAAAACAGGATGTTCTCATGAACCACAATAACTGTATCTGTAGCATCTAATTTGAAATGTTACATATGGTGGCAACCACTGTTTAATTATCCATAACTAATTGGCATTGTAATTGTCCTCAATCTGAAATAGACAATTAAACATGTTCTGGACTGTTAACTGGTTCATATTTTAGGTGTTGATCTAATTAAACATTTCCTAAACTATTCATTTTGTGTATGAATAATTTGTCCACTAAAATGATGCTGAAATAAGATGTTTTCATGTTTCCTAGTCACTTATGCTATTGAAAAAATCACCCAAATACGGAAAGAGAGGTGCCTCATACATATGTGGTAATTAAGCTGCCATCAATATATATAGAAAAGGATAAATAAATGTATCTGAGAATAATCTGTTTTTATTTACACTATTATCTTTCTTAATATTTCAAAATACTGATAATAATATTTTTTTGCCACATGGAATTTTATTTTCTCATATAGAAGCTCTATAATTAGGCCTCTCAAATGGACTTTTTTGGGTAAAGAGAGAATAAAATATTAAAAAAATAATTTGGCCATATATACATGATTTTTTGCTTGTTTCATTCTTTACTTTCTTTTATTATTTTTTTTCTTCCATCCTAATTCCAAACTATATAAGAAGTAGATAGGGTTATGCAAGTTATAGGAGAAATCAGATTTGAAAGAATCTACAGAAAATGTCTCTGCGCTTCTGTGAGAGAATAATCATGTCAGATCTGGGCATATCTCGGTGAAGGCATGACTCCTGCATTTTCTTAAATCTCCATAAACAACACTGTGTTGACCTTGAGGGCCTGAAACGGTGAGGTCTTCTCAGAAATATAGGATTTGACATCTCAGATCTATTACTTTATAACTTATAACAAACGCTTACCTCGGGCGGACAAACGGGTTGCTAATGTTGATGAACTGAAGCCCAAAGCACTGCCATGACTTCCATGGTCTCTGCTGCAGAGTTTTGAGGAACTGATTACTCTTCTGCACTCAGTTCTTATGGCTTTACTCTCATAAGGACTGGGCATAACTTGGCTCTCTGCAATGTCCTCCACAGCTACCCATCAACAATGCAAACAACCTAGGTTCTTCATGTGACCAGTTGAAGCTGCATAGGTATCTACTCCATAGGTGTCTAATTTGACCATCTAAATTCAACTGCTTTGACCCAGAATGCTCTGCATTCTCAAGGTTGAAACACATAAAGGTATGTAGTGAAGCAGAAACGAAATAACATATTCCTTGATTAAAACAGGTAAAATGGGATTCACGTTATGCCAGATATTTTTTTTCAAAATTATTATTATTATAGGAAAAGTGGATAATAGGATTTTTAAAATCCTTACAAATCTAAGAAACCACATATTGACATCAAATGGAATTTAAGTGCCTAGGCACTTAAAATGCCAGTAGGTATCTATCTGTCCACATCTTTAGATGCCTAGTTTTTAGAAATTCAAGCACTCCTAACATAAATAAGGACATTGGAGTTTGAACCAAAACTATTACCTGAACTGAGATTATGAACTGAGATGCTTCTGCATCAACAATAGACTTTTTTACAAGGAACACCATTTCATCTTAAAGCCCTCGTACTTAATCACTTACTTAATCACTTAATAAGAACATATCAATAAAATATACGGAAAGGTCTCTCATATCCTTTGGGGCAGGAATGTGACAGAAGCTTTTAGACAAGTCCCACTTCCTTTGAAGATCCATCCAGCCAACATTACACAGCGAGTTCTTTAACAGTTAGTGAGTGCTCTGGTGTTAATATTGTTAGCTACCTATTATAGAAATACCTCATTCAGGCATTGAGGTTAACCTGTGTGTTTTAGAGGAATTTCATACATGTTAACTATAGAACAGGTAGGATAATGATAGTGATAATAATAATAATAATCAGAAGTGACAATTCTCTGACCCCAAGCTTCAACTCTACAGGTCTGTCCACTAAGACAGAGAGCTTTAAAATCAAAAGCAAAAACCTTTATAGCTGGTGCTTGGAGCAAGAAAGTTGTCACTTCTGCCTCTTTTTATTAACCCACCTGTTCTATTTGAGAGTTTGTTGACAACTTCGTTATTGATGTTATTCTCTTGATATTATTTATTACCTTTCTAATTCCACAGCAAAAGTACCTTTCCTATGCACATTTTCCAATTCATATAAAATATACAAAAAAGTAGTTTCCCAATCCTCTATTAAAAAAAAATATCATGCACCTTCAAGTATTTTCAACTAATTTAAATAGTGTGCCATCTGTTATTTTTTTACCTCTCTTTTGATATTATATACATTAAAAGCATTTTTCCATTCTGTATTCTTCAGTAGAGGATGTCATGATTGATTCTTCCTTGAAAACAAAAATGATCATTCTTTAGGTCAAATTCATAACTAATGTATTCAATTCTACTTAAATAAATAAAACTTCCACCAATAGCTATTGTGGTTGTTGCTATACTTCCAAAAGTAGATGATTTGCTTGTAGCTTCTGAAACACAAATTATTCTTCAGACTTAGTTTGTTTTCTCTGAACACTAGTAGCATATCAACTGATTTAATTTTACTAGTCAGCGACAATGAAAGACTTTTTTTCATAACACCTGTAATTAAAGCAGTAGAATAACGAGGAAGATATTTTTAATTAGACAGTAACCCAGCCACCCAAGGATTCTTGTCGTAAAAGCTTACCTTTGCCATTGCATTCATTATTTTCTGTTAATCAGAAGGGTTATTTAAGGATATAATTATTTGAGGATCTGATTCACATAAGATGTTAGCTCAGGCAGTCACCTCCATTCTTCACCAGAAATTTTCCTGAAGTCAAAAAATCACCAGAAATGTTCCTGAAGTGGTCCCAGTTAACACATTGCAAATGTTTCATAAAACTTGACTGTCTAACTAATGTTCTTCATTTCCTTATCAATTTATTCTCTTTGGAGCTAGAGGTATTTTACATGACAATCGCATTGTTCAATTTAATTATTTAAACTTCTGTTGGGAAGAGTTCTCAAACTTATTTATGAATTCTTTATATCTGTTGAAAGTTTACTGTCACAAAATCTGCTCAAGAGACTGACTAGAGGAAAAAGATGTCTCAAAAAGACTAAATTTAGAGAAAGGTCAAGTTTATGAAGGAATCATTGCTAGGCAAAGGAAGGAATGAGAATGGAGTAGCGTGGAGGTATGAAGGAGACTACTCAAGATGGGCTTCTAGTTTCAGAGGTTGAGAGAGATATAGAAGATAAAAAGAGGATGACGTGTTGGTTTGGGATGTGAGCAATATGAATAATAGATCACTTCAGAAGTCTGGTGGAAGAACAGCATCTGGGAAAATGAGAAAGCATGCCAAGGCCTAATGAGGAGAACAGAAAGAAGGAAAATCTTGCAATGGAAAACAAAGGAGAGGAGTAGAACTGGGGAAATAACAGCATGGAGAATATGAGGTCTCTTAAAATATATAAATTTATATAAAATTGGTGACAATAAGGCTATCAAAGAAAATTTATCCCTATATATATATATATACATATATATATATATATGCGTACACACACATATCTAATACACACATATATATCTATACCGACATTTTCTCAGGCACAGTTTACACAGTTTGTTTTCCTAGGCATCTCCCACTATATAATTAGCTGAATATAAATGAGAAAAGAACATAATTACAGTAAATGCAGAAAAGTATACCTTTATTTTAACTTTTTTTTTCCATTTCTAACTTTGTAGTTCTTTCTTAAAGAAATAATTTGAAATGCATTACTTCATTTGTTTCTGAAAGATTTTGAAGACATATTTGATGCGATGCTAAGAGGAAGGATGGAAAAACATCTCTCTAGCTATCCCCAGATTTAGCAGATGGGAAGGATATGTCAAATATAAAAGATGCAAATTCTAAGTATTAGAAGTATAAGCATTAGCGCTATCGGGGTTTTTATGATTCACAGTATAGACAAGAGACAAGAGAAGAACTGCATTCAGCTTCTGTCACACAAGGCACAATACCTGTTTATCCTGCAGCAATCGTGTGGTGAGTCAAGAGACCCAAAGTGTTTTGTCGAATGCCTTGCATATAGTCAAAGCAGCAAAATTGTAAATTTATCTGTTATTCAGCATAATAAAATAAGAAACATTACCTATCTTAATCTATTCACATTCCATTACCAACAGAGTTTCAAATACAATTAGGCTTTCACGAAATCTATTCTTATGTGCAAAACCATGAGCATTTTGAAAGCAAGCCTACTGACATAATAGTAAAGAAATCTGAGAGTATCTGCCACTCATTATGAAAATAAACGCCCAGTGAGTCAGTGTTTACATAAAAATTAGAAAAGAGGTTTCCTATTTTCTTACCAGTGACAAGATTTGCTGCATAATATTAGTATCTACTTTTTGTTAAACCCTTCAAACATGAACAATCAACTAAACCTTGCATGAAACAAAGTCTATACCTTCCTAATGCTTAAAATTATAGCTAAATTCATTTTATTTCAGCACTTCTACTGAAATGCAAGTTATTCCTTCTCTAGAGATTTCCAAAACGTTACTATTCCAGTTTTCCATTTCACACTGATGCACCATCAGAAGAAGGCACCTTCTCTGTCAAAAGTACAATGTACAAACAGAAAAGCAAAACATATAGAGTTAAATGTGGCTTATTCATGGCAAAGCCACAAGTAAGACGAGACCACTGATGTTACAAAAGTTCCAAGGTCTTAAGTTTAAAAAGTCTTGAAAGATAGAGGGCTGACAGGGTGAATATAATGGTAATTAACAAGAAAATGGATTCATAAAGAAAGAGAAATTAAGGGGAACGATAAAGAAAACAGATGCTTTGGTGATAGAATATTCTTGTCTTTCAGAAGAAAAGTAAGAAAATACTTAATTTACTGGGATGAGGCTGTTATTTGGACATCATATTGTACCGGGTAATTCAATCAGAAAGAGATAGAGAGAAGAGAAGACTATGGCATCTTGGGAATGATATTCAGTGCACTGAAAATGAACCAGTCTTCAATGGGATTTTTCCTGGTCCTACTCAGTAAAAACCTGAGACTAATAAACATCTCAAATACTGCTATTATCAGGAAGTTTTGGATTACTGCTTCTGTTTCATTTGCTAGATAATTATAACTTAAACAACCTTTTTCTTCTTTATTTTTTTTTGTAAATGCCTCTACTGTTCTCAGCAGAGAATTTTCAAAGTGTCCAAAAATTTAGAAGCCTAAACTCCACTGACCTTTATGACAATGAGTATTCTCTTCCCACAGAAAACACAGACAGAATAAAAGCTGAATAGACATTGTATTTGGCAGTAGACAGTGAGAATACTATCCATGAGATGCCTCATAATATGTTTTAAGATGCAGATGCTGTGCAGATGGTGTTGCATTTAAGGTCCTAAGCATTTGCTAAAGAATAATGAAGAAGAATGTACCTTCATTACTTACCACTTATCATTTTTCTCCTGATTAGATTGATCAATCCCTTCTTCATTTGTGGCTATTTCTGTGTTGTCATCTCTAAGTGGCTTATCAGTTGTACCACTTGATATGGACTATTTGCTAAACAGTTCAGCTAATGATTATACTTCACTAGCTTTAGCTAGATAGGGTCATCACAGATGACTGCGTTGATTGTTTTCACTCCTATGAGATCTATTACAACAACAACAATTTGCTGTGCCTTATTACAAGAGACCTTTGTGAATACTGTTTGAATCCTTCAGGGATTTATGCTCAGGGTAGAAAAAGGAGTTAACTAATCTGCTCTTTTTGTCACATTCTCCTCTTCTGGTTGTTTTAGATAAGATCAGCAATTATTCAATCTTCTTTGGAAGGGTCAGTTGCCCAGACATTGGATTATCAATTTACATCCCCAAGTAAGTGAGATTCTGGTTATTAATAAATGAAGATCATCACTATTATGACCCCACCTGCTATTCCCAGGGTTGTTTTCATTCTTTTAATACAAGCTAGTAAGCTTAGCTTGGACATTTATTTGATTTGATTCCTTGCACAGAAATCTCCCTTCTCAGCACTACATTTAGAACAGCTTTTGATTTTCCTATTGCTGCCCATTGTACTGTAAAATCCACCACAGCAGAATCTTTTCTACCAGAATCACTGGTGATATCAGCTTCAAATTTCATAGCTTCAACTAACTGTGTCACTTCCATAAGAATTTTTATAGCATATCAAAAGCATTGTGATTTATGCCAGTCTAAACTGTACGGTTCTCTAACACTCTTGCAATGCGAAGAATCTCTATCTGATCCCAGATAGGATGCAGTACCACATTGCAATGGAAGATGGAGTTAGGATCAGCACAGTTGCCCAATCTCAAGGATATCATTACAGGCTTCAGTGACAGCAGGAATGGATGCTATGCGTGCCCTGGGAGATTTAAAGAAACAACTAAATATGTCAGAACCAACTAAATATTCCACGGTTTCAGAAAAAAAAAATCTTTCTATCTCAAAGATAAGAAAATATTTCTACATGGCAGTCTGTCAATTCAGTTCTCCTGTCCTTATTCCAATTCTTGGAACATAAATGTTACCATGTCCTCAGAAACTGAGAGATCGTGAACGAGCAAGCCTGTATTCTTACAGTTTTGCTCATTAACTTTGCATTAGAGCTACCTTAAAATGATGTACCTACAGCAGACCTACAAAAAGTAAGAAAAAAAACAGAAATGGAAGATGTGACTTCTTGCTTAAGTGGTACCTCACTGGCCAGGAAATACATAGTCATTGTAATTGGCATTGTATTGAAGGATACACTTTAAATCTTCTGTATAGTATACAGAATTGGAGTGTAATTTTAAAAAGTTGAAAAGAATTAAAAAGAAGGTATAAAAAAACTTTATCTTGGGTGCCCATGTCATTTAATTGAGCACAGACCATAAACCACAGCAGGTTCAGAGTTTGCAATCTGAGCATTCAATCTATTTAAAGTACTAGAAATCAAGGACACACATTTTGCTGTTGTTTTCACATTCAGTAGTATATTTAATACAGCGCCAAGATGTAATCCTGTCTTTTATTATATTAGTTCTCCTGAACATTAATTCATATCATTTTATCCACCCGTTAACTCTCAGATTAAGAAAAATCATCAGAGAATTTTAGTATCTAATATCAATAGTGAAAAACAATTAGCTTTCAATATTGTACTTATTGTATAAACAAGAATATTAACTTTGAAATTGTCAATTCCTAGCTATTACTCGACATGTTCCTCAAGTCACTGATACTGTGAACACTTTCATTAGAATTTGTAAATTGTGATCAACTTGTTTCGATGCTATAGAACTGTTTTATTATGAAAAAACAATCATGTTGGAACCAGTCTCTGAGAGGAAACTAGGCATAAATAGGAGAACACAGAAAAAAAATAAAAGGGAGTATATATACATTTGATTCCTTCCATCCCTTAATTTGTATAACCTAACAGTTATGTAGTATATGAACTTAGCAGTCCAGCACTAAGTGGTTGACATATTTCTCCAGTATTTCAGCAAAAATGCAAAAGGAAAAAAAAATAAAAAAATGAAGAGAGAGAAAGACTATCCTTTCTGCCACAGGCAAATCAGAGATATCAAACTAAAATTTTCAGCTGCAATATGATCAGTTACTGCAGCTTCCGCCAGTTGAGGATACCACTCAACAGATCTTGTTCCTTCCTTCATTAGGCAGGATTGGAGCATTTTAGCAGAACAGTGTCTGCAATCATGTGCTATAAATTTAGAGGACAAATGAACAACTTAATTCCTAAAATGTCAGTTTAGAGGCTTTCATGTTAATGGATAGTCATTGAGCAATCTAAACCTAGAAGAGAAATATGATGTTACTTTGTCAATCTTATTCAGACAGCAATCATAACTGTAACCTAGAGTTGCAATTTATACTCTTTTTCAGTGAAGAAACTCTTTCTTTCCACTGTCAAGTCTAAATGTTCTAATTTACCTAGAGCACATGATGAAAATATAATGGACCTTTGCAACCTGCCACAAATTGAAGCTTGAAGGTCATCTACCTCCAATAGAGAATGAAATTAAAGCACTCGGTTTCTGAGGAATTAAATTTTAAATAGGAATAATTCTGCTGTCAACATAAGCAGAGTGCATTGATTACTTCCATGCTTTCACTGATTTATCACCATTCAGATAGAAGAAGGGCATTTAGAATAGCAGTATATGATGACTTCAGCTTTCACCTTGTTAAAAATTCTATTAAGTCACCACTTTAGCAAGATGACTGTCCCAGATTGATCTAGTTTCAAATATAGTGGTTGGCCACAGGTTTTATTAATTGCTTTGAACAGGTCAACTTGTGAGATTTATTCAGGCTATTGATCAGTTAGCTGCATATACAGCCTGGCCTTCTCCTGCCCTCCTTGTATCTAAAATACAATATGCTATCACCTGTAAGAGCCATACAGGATACATGAATTTTTTACAAGCTTTGCAACCAGTATGATGTAAATTCATCCTAGATAGATAGTCAAAATTCAGCCTGAGTGTTACAGTCCCTGCCTTATCAACAGATTATCATCTGTTGAGCAAAATGTCTTTTAAAAAGTCTTTTATTTCTTCTTAATTGTTTAGACTTCCTGCCTTCTTGCACAAGACAAACATTT
Source organism: Tinamus guttatus (assembly GCF_059628265.1). Lineage (NCBI taxonomy): Eukaryota > Metazoa > Chordata > Aves > Tinamiformes > Tinamidae > Tinamus > Tinamus guttatus. The sequence goes on from NW_028288917.1 coordinate 4,508,273, forward strand.
ATAGGACTCCTTTGTGGCGTTTTTTTTTTTGTTTGTTTTTTTTTTTTTTTTCATGTTGCTGTTGGTTGTTTCTCAGTGACTTCAGTTTTGCTCGTTTGACATTAGGTCAACATTTTACTCCATATTTCCATGAGATATATTTATAAAAGCTTGACATATTTCCCATCAGTTCTTGGACTAACATGTACTAATACTACTTTTTTTCCCCCTCGTCTTTCCTTACAAATCTCAGAATTTCAGTCAGCTCAGATATACAGATTGTCTGTCCCCCTGCTTTTCCACTTGCAGTACAAGAGCGGGTTTTAATTTGTATCCTGTGAAGTCACATTGATTTGTTCTTGCTTCTAGATGTCTCCTTTCTCTGTCACCAGCCTCATCTTAAAGTGGCTGATATTAACACATATTATCCTCAGAAAAAAAAAACATTTCAAATCCTACATACAGGCACCTCAATCAAAGGAAGCTGCTTTTCAGTATTGGTGCCAAATATCTTAAGATCTCAGTGAGATTGAGAGAGGCTGCACTTGATGAACATATCTGAAAACTGCCATTTTGCATTTATTTCTAACACAGAATCATAGAATGCTTAAGGTTGGAAGGAAGGGACCTCTACAGATCATCTAGTCCAACTCCCCTGCACACGCAGGGTCACCTAGAGCATGTGGCACAGGACTGTATCCAAGAGGGTTTTGAAGATCTCCAGAGAAGGAGACTCCACAACCTTTCTTGGCAACCTCTTCCAGTGCTCTGTCACTCTTACTGCTAAAAAAAATTTCCTTAAATTCATGTGGAACTTCTGATGCTTTAGTTTGTGGCCATTTCCTCTAGTTCTATCAGTGGCCACCACTGAAAAGAGGCCAGCACCATCCTCCTCACTGCCTCCCTTGAGGTACTTATAGACACTCATTAGATCCCCTCTCAGCCTTCTCTTCTCCAGGCTGAACAGGCCCAGCTCCCTCAGCCTCTCCTCATAGGGCAGATGTTCCACGCCCCTGATCATCCTTGTGGCCCTGCGCTGGACTCTCCAGCAGCTCCACATCCCTCTTGTACTGTGGGGCCAAGAACTGGACACAATACTCCAGATGTGGCCTCACCAGGGCTGAGTAGAGGGGCAGGATCACCTCCCTCAACCTGCTGGAGATGCTCTTCTTAATGCACCACAGGATCCCATCCATCCAGGTCACTGATGAATAAATTGAACAGGACTGGACCAAGGACTGACCCCTGGGGGACCCCGCTAGCTACAGGCCTCCAACTAGACTCTGCACCGCTGATCACCACTCTCTGGGCCCTGCCATCCAGCCAGTTGCTAATCCACCTCAGTGTCCACTCATCTATCCCACACTTCCGGAGCTTGCCCAGGAGGATGTTGTGAGGGACGGAGTTAAAAGCCTTGGTGAAGTCGAGATAGATGACGTCCACTGCTCTCCCTCATCTATCCAGCTAGTAATTCCATCATAGAAGGCTATCAGGTTAGTCAAGCATGATTTCCTCTTGGTGAATCTTGGTGACTATTCTTGAGCACCTTCTTGTCCTCCACATGCCAGGAGACAACAGCCAGTATGAGCTGTTCCATCACTTTTCCGGGGACGGAGGTGAGATTCACTGGCCTGTAGTTGCCTGGGTCCTCCTTCTTGCCCTTTTTGAAGACTGATATGACATTGGCCTTCTTCCAGTCCTCCGGCACCTCCCCTGTTCTCCAGGATCTTTCAAAGATGATGGAGAGAGGCTTAGCTATGACCTCTGCCAGCTCACGCAGCACTCTGGGGTGCATCCCATCAGGCCCTATGGATTTGTGGGTATCGAGGTTCCTTAGGTGCTCTCTGACCCAATCTTCCTCTACTCAGGGCGAGTCTTCCTCTCCCTCGGCTTCTTCTATTGTCCTTAGGACCTGGGGCTCCAAAGGGTTGCCCTTGGTAAACACCGAAGCAAAGACGACATTCAGCAACTCTGTTTTTTTCTCTGTTCTTCATAACCAGGGTACCCACCCCGTTCACCAGAGGACCCACATTTTCATGAGGTAAGCTGTACTTTCCTTAGAGAATTCTTAGAGCCTTCTCTGCAATCTCCATTGCAGTATTTATTTGGACAGTGGGTTGGGGTTGCTTCTTCCAGGAGAAGAAGTAAAGGCTGACCAAACAATAGAGAGAATATTATGAGCTAAATATGGCACATTTTCTCCTGTGGTACAAAAGCAAGTATTGCTTTTGTCCAAAGTCTAAAGATTTAGGAATACTTTTGCAATAGTCACAATAGTCATTTCGTAAATAAAATGATCTTTCAGCATGTAATTTTTCTTAAAAATTTTGTATTAATTTCCAGAAGACAGAGGTCTTATGGCAGTGAGGTTGAGGCATACTCCCAGGAAGCATGATCTAGATCGACATTTTTTATCAGACCGATCATGGAAAACTTACTTAGTATTCCTCCTCCTGGCAAATATTCTAAGCATTACACAGTAAGTATTTGTGAAAATAAATGGGAGTTGCTTTGTTCCCGTGACTCCTTCAGATTTTTACACAAAAAAATTGTCTCATAAAAAAATTATGTTTTAAAAGTCCTACCTTTCTTAGGTGAGAATTATGCTCTACCTAGGTAAATATCTTGGTACCAACTTTAACCAGAGGAATGGATGATGCTCATGTCACTCTCATCATGCCTTAGCACAAGGTGAAACAATGTCTCATTATTACTTGAATATTCATAACATAAAAATAAAAGGAAACCTAAATAGTAAGTGAAAAAAATGTACCACTATATCTCTTTCATCTCACAAAATATATATATATGTGCATATATATATATATGTAAAGAGCTCAGGTCAAAATATTTTTTAAACAGGCAATTATCACAGTTGAAAAAGAGGAGGGAAGTATTACTATGAAGAAATGACAGAAAAGATGGTAGAAAAACACTTGAACAGATGATGAAAGGCAACTCAACACTAAGGAAAAAAGCAAAGAAATAGCTACCCTGCACGTCAAAATAATGACACGGATACATTATCATGAGATCAAACAGTAGAAAGAGAAAGACAGCTGGCAAAAATCATTAATCAGGTATTTCCCCAAAGTGAACAAACTTATAAAAAACTACCTAATGGGACAGGAAAGGAAATGTTTGCTTCCAAACAAGCAAAGCATCTTGTCTTTCATTCTGAGTCTAACCACAAAGGACTATAATTTATTCTGCATTTAGAGCACAAAAGGCTACTTTGCCAGCATATATAAATGATAATATTGCCTACATCCTAACAAATCACAGCTTTTGTGAGGTTCCAGTTGGATGAAGTCTTGAAAAGGCAAAAAAAACAGCTGTTTGTAAGGGAAGCATCTTCTAGTATAGCTGCAGCATTAGCAAAAGGCACATGCATACTCATGTTGAGTAGAAGTAACCTGAGAAGCACAATGGCAAATCTGCTTTCTTTCCCCTCTAATTATTCATAAAATATCAACACGAGGTTATGGGAAGGAAGGGACCTGCTGAAGTGTAGTGGAGCTGAGGGAAAGTCTGCAAGGTGAGCCCTTAGCTTATTCAGCAACAGACTGTCTGAGTGTCAAGAGATCTTAAAATTGTCTCCACAGAGAAAATCAGAGCTTATAGCAAAGCAGAAGATTCATATGTGTAGGAGAGCAGTCTTTTTCACATCCATTACACATGAACACGCAAAGCTATTTGATTTAATAATATCCAGTTTATATGGAAGACATTATTCTAGCAAAATTTAACTTCCTTTTAATGCTGAGCTTGTGTGAAGGAACTCATGAAGGTTTACACATTTACATGTATTTGTTAGCACACAGGTGCTACCAGGTGGTAGCTGGTTGTCAATTATCCATAACCTCATTACTGTCTGATGAAGTCTTCTCCAGACTCGCAGACACTCTTCAGAGATAACGGGTTGCACACAACTCACTTTTGAGGTCAGGCACTTCAGCTTATCAATATGGCAAATATCTGGAGCATCTTTATTTTTAGTTAGGAAAATGAACTGTTTTTCTCCTGGCTGTATCCTGTTTGCACAAAGAGATCATATTTAAACTGAAAAAGAAAACAATGGAAGATGAAGAGAAGAGTAAGGTTAGTCATTTAGGAAAACACAAGGAATCATTATTAAAACTTTATTTAACCCTGCAGCTTTGGTTAGTTTATTTGGCATCTGATTCTTTTCATATGTTGTTGGTATTGTAGCAGAATGATGGAGTCTGCAGTATGCAAGACACTGAGCAGACATGTTCATACAGCACTTGTGTTCATTCCTAGTGCTAGGTCTTGCATTAGCATGAAAGAAATCACATTTCAATCAAAAAGCTCCCTTTTTTCATGGCATTACTGGTATTGAATCTGCTTAAATGAAGAACCTATAGAACATTTCAGCCGCCCTATGCTGGTCTTTTTAAGTCACTAATTTCTGTATTACCTTTGCTCAGGAGACTTGCGATGACACATGAAGCCCCTAACTCTAAAGGTAAATCAGGGCTATGGTATGTCTAGGTCACGTATCCTTTTCTTACATCAAGAAAGTATATCCTCATAGAAAAAAAAAATTATACATTCTTCTGGGATTTTCAAGCATTCAGAGTCCCAGACTAAGCGGCTGCTGCAAGCATGAAGCTACATGTCCAGAAGTCCCACGTAAACAGCTATCACACAGAACTGCTGTGCGTAGCATGTATAGTAAGTACAGTGTTGCCAGAATACATCAGGCTGACTGCTGTATGTTCCATCTTCAACCTGTCAGATTTGTTGTGCATGTAGCTCAGCATCCAAAGACACTTCTGTTTAGAAAATCATACAAAAATATGTTTTGATATTGAAAGATGAAAGATGTTTTGATATGTCAAAATATCGGTATATCAGAAATATTTGACACGTTGACATGTCATATCAGTGTCACTTTAAAAGAGTGTATTCCTTCAAACACAGTAGTGCATGATTAGTATTCAACAGCATCTAGCATAACTGGACTGCTGTTCCCTAATACTGTAATAGAATTAGTAAGAACTGGTCAGAAGGAAATCTATTTACACTGATTTTTTTTTTAACTATTTAACTATCTCAAACCAAATCTTTTAGGTGCTGGGTCTTCCACAGTCTGCATCCTTATTAACTTCAGGCACCCATCTGAGCAACATGAGCTACACTGAGAGGAAGAGTTGGCTTTTCAAGATGTCTCTCAGCCCTGCTCCTGTCCAGACAGTGATGTCTGAAGAGTGTTTGTACTCTGTCTTGCTTGTGCACTGGAACATCCTTTAATGGAAACTAGGGTTTTGAAGTTGGTATATTTTCAGACTGTGCCTCTGGTGGCATCAGGGAACAGGAAACGTTCTGGAGTTCCCCAGATGAGATGCCCTGCAGTGTCTCATCCTACCAAGTATCTCACTTCTAAGTAGACAACTTCTGTTAAGCTAAGCTAAGCATTGCCTAAAGTAGACTCTAAATAGGTCTGTAATTTTGAAGAAATAATATTTATTCTGCTGCTTGTGAATAAGCTATATATTCAATGTATTCTTTTTTTTTTAATGTGGTAGATAGTAACAGAGCTATACCTGGCTTAAAGTTATTTTAATCTTTTCATTTGCAAAGACCGGCTCACAAATTAAAGTCAATTTACATTATGTTTTCTAATGGTAAATAAATAAATAAATAAATAAAAAACAGACATGTTTAGATTACATCAGAATTATGTTGTACAGATTGGATGTGGATTTTTTTTTTTTTGTAGAGAAATATAAATATAAAAAACAGAAATGCTTGTCCATGTGCAGGGGGGAAAAAAAAGGCATTTTGTTTGCTGGGCTTCTCATCTAATTTCAAAGCATTTAAGTCCCATTCTTTAGACTGTTTGTATTTCAAGGTTCTGAGCCTCAGGTCTATGCATGAATCAGAATGATGGGATTTAGAGATAGCACTCACCTCCAACCACAAGTACAAATTGTACTCCTGCAGCACAGGGAAAGTAAGGCATAACTGCTTCTGCAGCTGACATGTTGACAGATAAAACAGCAGAAAGTTTTATATTTCCATTAGGCCTTAAATTACACTTTCAATAATGAAAGCAATGTGTCAGCACAGTTGAGTGTTCACAAAGACATGCACCATTACCATGCACACAATTGGATCAAAAACTTTTCAAATCTTCCCTTCCACCAAGAATACCAGACTCTTTCATTCAAAACAATTTGAGCAATTGTATCTAATAATAAACCTCAAGATAAATAAAAGAAGTAAACCTTTCTTGAGGATATGACAGTGTTTTGCCGTCTATTAAGGTGGTAATAACATTTCTATATTTTTAGAGAATTAAATTCATATTTGAAAAACTGAAATCCTACACTGCAGCTAGCCCAAGTTTCTGAGATGATTACACACAAAATAACAATTCAGGTTGTTTTACATAAACTGATGCCCTTCCATATGTTCCTACTAGCGCAATTTGTGCTTCCTAATGTGAGCATAGAATCGGTTTCTCAGATCAACTCCTTATGTTAAAAGGAAAAAGAAAAATGAGTTATTAAAAGTTTTACTTCTTTTAAAACTATAAGCATGCAGCACTCATGGAAATGGTTATAGAAGAATGGGAAAATTTTCCCTTTTATATTTTAAAGATCTTCTAATCTCTATGAGAAACTAAAAATAAGGGGGCAAAATCATCATGTATTATGTCAGAAAACTTCAGGAATCCATATGAGAACAGAATAAAGCATCATGAAAGGATTTAAGATAAAGGGGAAAAAGGAATTTTTAGTGGAGACCTCTGGTTGTAAAAGGAGGATGAAGCCTTCTTTGATGAAGTAAAAGTGTTTATTTCTGTGAAAAAAAAAATATCGTGAGAGTCCCACTATAAGCTGGGCAAAGGGGTCAATTGAGTTTACACATGGCTATTTATAAAAATAAATTCCCTAAAAGTGAATCTAATGTACAACTTTTCTATAGGAGGTAGAGGTACTATAATTGCACTAGTAAAGTAAAATAAGGAATGAGCATAGACTTGGGAGCTTTCCTGCTATCATCGGTGTTATTTTACAGCTAGTGTGTTTTCTTGCACAGTTTTGTCACCTGCCAAAGAGCATTCTTCCAGATGATGCCTAAGTAAAATCAAAGCGAATAATATAGTATCATTTATACTGCAAAACCAGATATGAGTCAAAGCAGACCATAACCTGTTTTATTAATGAATGTAGACAAAGGCAGAATGCTGTACAAGCATTTGCAGAACTTAGTTCTTCTGGGTAGACCTTCTTTTATGTAAAAGATAACACATTTTGTTGCCTTCCACATCATGATATGAATATTTTTAATTTTACCTTTCATTCACAAAATATGGCAGCTAGTCTAATATTGAACATTTTTGATGAGCAAGAATGTTTCTATTGGAATCTGATCCGATTGATATGATTTTTTCTTCATCTTGAAGGTTACTTCTCTTCTGCTTACTTCATCTAGCCTTCACTATTTTCATTCCTAATGATGACCCACAGTCCTTAATGCTATCCTCTGCAGACATGAGAGACATGAAAGGAAAAAAAAAAGACATTCCTATTCAATTCTGTTTTATTTATCAAAAGAATGTATTATTACATAACTGGATTCCTAGCTATTCTATGTTCTTTTTCTGTAAAATCAGTATACATTACCATTTTTTTTCTTCTGCTATTTACACTTCCTGTGATTTTCTGAGTTTTCTGAGCAAAAGGTTCATAAATACTCCATATAAATTCTCTAACTGAATATTTACTCAAGAATCAGATATGTATAAAAGGGGCAAAGGAAATATTGCAGGAAGAAGAGTGATGGAGAGGAAATGGTTACATGCATACCAAAAAATAAAATGATTTCAACTAAAGATGTAGTTCTACAACAAGAATATCTAGAGCAAATAATTGGTCCCGTGTACAAAAACTGAGGTTTGATTTTTCTTCGCCCTCTATTTTAGGAAGGTATGTATTTTGCACAAGAGTGGCACAAATATTAGATCGAGACTGCAATGCAGTTTTTATATGCACTGAAGATAAGTACAGAGAATTTAAATGCAGATTAATGGTGAGGACAACTGATACCATGTTATATCATGGACTCCACACTAGTACATTCTGATACAAAATATATGGATCCAACAATCCTATCATTTTACACACACATTCATTTCAACACCTACATCAAAATCCAAGTAGGGCTTTGATATTTTTATAAGAAAAAATGTTATTGCTTTGCTTGAAAAGTAAGTTCAACCTCTTGATATGAATAAACCAGCTTTCAAAACAGAGAACAAGAATTTTGTGTTGGCTGTGTGAACAAAAAATGTAGATGCAATTTACATTAAAAAAAAGAAGACAACAAAAAACCTAGCTATGTGTGTTCATTTTAAGTAAACACTGAAAAATTCTGTTTAAATCTTTTATTTTTAAATCTTTAACTCCTTCACAAAAAGAGTGAAACTTTATTCGTTATTACTGAAAAAAGAGATAGAATAAATCTGAAAATGAAACATTTCTGCTACAAAATTTAGTGACTTTAAACAGAGTCTACATAATAGAGCATGTGAAGAGGTGACAGAACCAGAAATTGAAACTTACTCGCTTGAGAGTGAGTAAAAATAATTAAAAGCAAAGCGAGCATAAAGACAGCTGTGCTCTAAAGATTTCTGCAGCTGTAAGGGTTCTTCTATGCTGACTGTAGCTATTACTATACCTTGCAAAATCTTATACAGTACACTCAGTAGCTTCTCAGCATTTCAAGAAAATATGATTCTGTGTAATACCAGTTTACCAATGTTGGTATTTATGGAAAAAAAAAATCTGAAAGGAAATACATCAGTTGATGCAAATATTTCTGGGTTTCTGTTGATTTATGGTTCAGTTTCGTATAAGCTTTAAAGTCATCTTTGCTGGTGAATATAAAAAGAAAGAAGGCTAAAGGAGATCTCATTGCTGCCTGAAAACAGCTAATAGGAGGGTGTAGATAAGACAGAGCCAGAGCCTTCTCAGAGGCTTCACGGTGGAAGCACAAGAGACAGCAGGCTCTCAAACAGGCAGCTGGAACCTGGAAAATTTTGACTCAATGTATGGAAATTTTAACGTGAGAGTGGTCAAACGCTGCAACCAGTTTTCCAGAAAGTCTGTGAAATCTCCATCCTTAGAGACTGCATCAAAACTGAGTTGTATACAGCCCTGAGCAATCTGCTCTAGCCAGCCCACCTGTGAACCAGAATTTGGACGAGGTAGCCCCATGGCTTCTTCCAACATAAATAAGTCTATAATTTTGTGAATATAACATACATATATTACCAGGGCCAGAAATACTATGCTCCACATATTTGGCATACATAAGTTTATACTTTCACTAGCTTCACATCAAATTAGAACTAAGTATAACAATAGATTAAATAATCACACATATAATAATATCCTGCTTATGAAAGGCTTGATTTTATATCAAATTACATTCTTTTTGGAAATCTTTTTTTTTTTTTCCCATCATTTGGTGTGTGAGTAACAACGTGTCATAGAAATTTCTGAAAAGAAATAATCCATTGAAGAAAACCATATCTTCGAAAAAAGTAGGCATTGAGCCTACACAGAGCCAGTGCCAGAGCATAGCTGCATGTTATTAAATGAGAATAGAGTTATACTTGTTTTCTAAATGAGAACATTTATATATTAGTAATTAGACAATGTCAAAAGCAATATTTGGAAAACTATCATGATATTATAACTCAGGAAGGGCTCATCCAATCATATGTGGGTTTTTTATGCTGTAGGCATAACCACATCTATCATCATCAGGGGGAACTATTAATACCATCCTAAAATTAATGACTGAAATCAGTAGAAGATCACATTACATGCTAAAAGTTCCTCTTTTCTAGTTTAAAAAGGGGTGCATATACTTATTAGCTCATAGCTAGTTATCTACATTTGGGATGAAGATAGAGTGTAATAAATCCTATCCCCTCAAATTTCATGTTACAAGCACATTTTTAAACTGAAGCTTATTTCTCCCAAATTGTATTCAGGGACCATGTAATTTATGTGAATTTTAAAATAATATAGGAAAACAGAAACTGTTGATTGAGTCCTGCTATTCTCATATGCAGAATGCCCAGAGCCTTCCAATCATCTTTAAAACCTTATTATTATGAGATCTTTAAGGAAATGCAGGCATCTAAGTTGGGTAAACATGTGCTGTTTTCTAACAAACAACTGGATGTCATTTTTAAAACAACATTTTCTCATTGAACCTATTTGCTACATCTGCAAGTGATAAACAGAGAAATAGCATGGAATGACAGCTTGACTATCATCTGATATTTCTTATATCTAAGGAGACAACTATTTTCATGTCATTTCTTAAAAAAGTCCTTTTATAATAGAGCCTGTGTCCTACTGAGAAACGACTGAGTATGTATTTGTAGAATGGAGAAAGAAATGTACATATTTATCATTGCATTTGAATTAGTTCTGCATATTATCACACAAAATTCAACCTCACTAGTTGTAGTTGTTTATATTGTTGGATCTGATAAGCAACACATATTATGATTATGTCTAGTAAATTAAACTTCCAGGGCTGTTCCTGGTATTATATTGAAATATTGAAGTCAACTGGCAAAGAATGACTCATGTTTATATTAATAAATTCACCATCCTGCCACCCATTCTATAAATGTTGTCGTCTCCAGCTGCAAAAATAACTGGAAAAAAGCACTGAATTTATCCCATTGAGCTCAAAAAATTCACACTCTTACATGTGTAACACAGCATGTTATTTATGCCATTCACCTGTCTTTTCTGTGAAATGCTCAACAGGTCACCATGATATTAAGGACATCCTGTGCTCCATGTTCTCCAAATAGCCTATATACTGGGTGCTTATGTTATCTGTGATATGCCCTGGGTACATGAAGCTCCTATTTTTGCCATTTTTAGATATGCCAGACTACATTTGGTACCTTCTCTTTGATACTTTCTCATGTTCCCTTCTTTCGTGCTGGAAGGAGCCATCACTCACCATCACACTTTACTTGCTACATAGAGAAGACTCCGGAACCCAGACAAAAGGTATAGGAAGAGAAAAGGACCACAGCCATATAGCAGACCTCAGGACCACACCAGGTGGATTCCCATCTGTCACCATTGGGTATTGACAGTATTTATTCTGTGCAGAGCTTTTGCATAGATGAGCAATTTTGAATACTCTCTTGACAGAGCTTGGGCAGCCATCCACTTCCAGAACAGTGCCCACAGGCAACTAGGTGCCATCAGGCTTAGTAGCTGTGCTGTCTGTGGCAATGATTGATCAGTGAATAAGGAGCTTGGAAATGGGAATTAGAACACTAGTGAGGGCACAAAAAACATTAACCACCTTCTAAATCCACATGCTGTAGTTTATGCAACTGCCCAGAGAGTGCAGTACCTGGGAGTGGGGAGGTAAGGTAGGCCGTTTGGTGAGATTTGTCCTTTCATAGATAGGGATTCACTTTTTCATTGTTCCCCAAAGGATTTCTAGCAACATATCCTCTATTAGGACTACATTTCTCCGAACGTGGAGGTCTTTCTGTAGCACTGCAGAAGACTCATGGACAACATATCCTGCTATATTGAAACAAGCAAATAGATCAGACTGCTCATCTTTCCTTTACTCTTCTCACATGTAGAGTCCTTGTAAACCTACGTGACTCCCTCTTCTGCCTATTCCTTACCTTTGGTCAGCTACATTAAGTTCTGAAACCCCTTCCCAACCATGTCTCATCTTCAACAGTCTTTACCATTCCCTAAAATGAAAAATTGCGAACTAAATTCTTACAATTTTTATTCATAAATTCATAGCAAATCACAGTGCAAGTTAAAGGATTAAAAAAAGGAGGGGAGGGGAAGGGGATTACAAGTGTGTTTAATGATATCAGAAAAGCCCACTGCTCAACAAAAACAAAAGCCAAACATCATGCACCAAAAAAGGGTAATGGTTGTGTTGGAAGTAAAGGGAAGTGAATGGCTAGTCTTCTATTACATTTTCCAACCCATGCCAAGATGAGTAGCCCGGTGCCGGCAGTATTAATGTGTCCTGAGCTCTCTCTCCTGGAGGGAGCCCGGATGAATCGGACTTTCTGATCCAGCCCTTGCAAGGGCTACGACAACTTGAAGAAGCTCGCTGTTTTTATACTTCTTGGGTCACTCCTCCACCTATCAAGAAAAGGCATTAGAACTGACAACTGACTTCTTGCCACTGCTTTTGAGTACGGCTTCACACTCAGAGGGCTCTGAAAAATAGCCTAGGGCTTGTCACCCTTCGTGAGCTATATCATGGTGGCTGATACCTGTCCCTGCTTACCTCTTCAGGTTAGCCCCTTGTTGTGCCTAAGACTTCCTCTTCATCTGACTCTGTGAAAGAAGCATATCAGATAAAAAATGTCAATCCCTGTTAGTGTATGGAGACACTTAGCACAGTTTATAGTGACAGGGGCCATTTCCAGAAGACTGTTAGAAATGACTAGCTTTGGGGGAAGGATGTGAAATTTAACCCCATGGATCCAAGATACCTCTTGGTAACTCTTTTGTCTTCTGGCTAGATCCTTAACATTCATTTTAGATGTGTAAACATAGAGGTAGTCAACATGGAGACACAACAAAGTACATCCGTCTTCTTCTGCTCCCTTAGTGCATTTTAAGTGTCTCAACTGGCCATGTTTTGTTTTTGTGCTTACCCAGATCTATATTAGAATGATCATCTTCTCACCCACCTTCTGATTAAGCATGGTTAGCTTTCTAACATGAGGATGTGCTCCTCTGCAGCCATTTGCCAGGTGGGAAGGTTATCAGCCTTTACAGAGCCGTTTTTGAGGACCATTCTGGACAAGTAGTTCAGCATTTAGGGCCTCTCAAGTACATAATGCTTTAAGGATGATCTCTAGTATAGTTTGACCCTGGTCAATAGGGTTTTTCCAAATATTTCTCAGTCAGGTATCAGTGATCTTTCCCAGTCTCTTGTGTTGATGTGGTCACGCTGTTGAAGTTCAGAAAAGTTTAGTGCTATAGTTGGTCTGGTCTGTGGTACCGTTGGCAGACATAGTCTGTGTGTGCCTAATTTTCCCTTTTAATTTCTCTGGCTATAATTTCAAACCTCCAGTTTCTGTCATGCCTTATGCCCTCGGATGAAACAGCATTTCAGTATCCCTATGGATGTGCTGTAGCACCTGTAATCGGGTTCCACTATCTATCTTCTTTTTGATTAAACAGATATAAAACTCTTACTGGAAGGTATTTCTTCTATTCCATAAATCAGTTTTGTATGCTCTTGCACACTCAGTCAATTTTTTTCTGACATCTTTTTTCAAAAGTGAAGTGCAGAAATATATGAGGAATCCAATACAGTTTAATATACAGCGAAGCTAAAATCATTTCTTTATTCCTGCTCAGTACTAACATTTTATATCCTTTGATTCAACCTCATATTTTGCCACAGCATCAAAAGCAACTTGCCTTTAAATCCTTTGAGATATACTACTTTTTAGGATCTAATATTCCATTTTATAAGGATGGTCTGAATGTCCTTGTCTCTGAATGGTCAACTATTCTTGAGGTTATATTAAAAAAGCTTTGGTTAAATAGACTCAATTTATCAAGCAAACCAAATTGCTCCTCTCTTATTTACTGCTTATCAACCTGCAATAATACTATTATTTCTTTATAGTGTCTATAATATTATAATAATTATAATAGTTATAACATCTAAATATTTTTTCAGCAATATTTTTTCATATAATTGCTGAGCCACATCAGGCCTTGCAGCAGCACCAATGGACATCTACCAGCCTCACCATTTTCAATCATAATTCCCCACTGTGTTATTCAGAGCAATCTCTTAAACAACGTCCCATGTAATTAATGATAGTCTCTATTTATGAATTATATATCAGTTGTCTCTCTTTTTTGACATGTATCAACCAAGCTTTCAAGAATTAAATGAGATCTGAATGACAGCAGCTGTTCTCTCTAAAATCTGTTGACAAGATTTTAACTCTATCCTGCTAATCTATTCTCTATCAAAAGATATATATATATATTTTTTTCCCTTCCAAAAATAAGAGAAGGGTCATTTGCTTGGTCCTTTTTGCACATGTCATTTAAATCTTGACTAGTTACCAGTGATTTGGATGGTACTATGCACCAAATATTCCTTATTTCCAATGACAAAATCAATAGAAAACCTAATAAACAACACTTAATGCTATTCTCGTTTGCTATCTATCTCAATTCACTGTATTTAATATTTCCTTGCTCAAACTTTCTTTCTTCCTCATCTTTTTAAAAATTTCCTTATCATCTCAAGAACTGGCAGCTGGGTAATTTTGTTTGTTTCTTTCCTGATGTCTTTCATTTACTTTACCAACCATGTCCACTTTCTTGGTATCTTGGTATGTGAGCTTGGGTAAACTCAAATTTTGGTAAATCAAGGGCAAGATATAATCAGGACTTCGGTGCACCTCTGATATTAGTTTCTTGAGTTCAAAATTTATAACCTCAAAGTCCTTCTGCAGCTGCTGTTTGAAACTCAAGCCAATTAAAGTACCATTTTTTCTTCCAGTCAAATCCAGCTGGCGTATAAGTAAGTTTCTTTCGCATGGCAAGTTTCCTTCAGCGTGGTTAGAATAATTTACAAACTAGGAAAGGCTCCTGTTTATTTGGTCTGCAAGGCCTGACTGGAATGCATTTTGGGAAATTTTTACAAGGTCAGACACCACAGTGTTGCAAGGAAAAAGAAGTAATGCTAATTGCCAAAAAAAAAAAACCAAAAACAAACTATCCTTTCTCTCAAGAAGGAGCTGATTTGGCCAATCTGCCAAAATACAAAACAATTTGCACTGTAAGTCCTAGAAGAATTTATAGTCTTCAGAACAAAAGCCTTCTATTTCTATCTGATTAGCATAGCTGGCTCCCCAAATGGCTTGCTGGCCTCTGTGACTCCTATATGCAACTACCCTTTCTTTATGGATGGTGGGCACGTAGCTTGATGCTGAAGCTCCCACCATGCAGCAAGACACATTTAAGAGGTAGGCACTGCAAAAGTGAGCCCATGTTCCCCTATGGATTAAGCTGCAAGAATATATTATTATATATTTATGCATTTTAAGGTATTTATATACTTATATACACAAATATGTGTATAACTGTTTAGGGGTATCCTCAATTTGCCTGCATCATCTATAATGAAGTTTTGACAACTGGTCAATAGGCATATGTCAGGCATTGCATAATTTTGTTTATCCAACATGAACTACAATCCTGTCAGTTTTGGT
Source organism: Tinamus guttatus (assembly GCF_059628265.1). Taxonomy (NCBI): domain Eukaryota; kingdom Metazoa; phylum Chordata; class Aves; order Tinamiformes; family Tinamidae; genus Tinamus; species Tinamus guttatus. The sequence goes on from NW_028288917.1 coordinate 4,523,568, forward strand.
GGAATACAGTTTGGGTTAGAAAACCATTGCCAAGTTTTCAAGCTTCTAACACTACTTTACTGTTGACTTCTTTAAAAGTTAAGCCTTCCAAAATATAAAAACTGCATATTAAAACTGCTTTTTTTTTTTTTTTTTTTTTACTTTCTGTGCATTACAGACACATATGTAAAAGTAATTTATTTTCCTTGTTTTACGACAGTGCTCTGCAGTGATCATTTTCTCCTTCCTGTACTCGTTCTCTTAAGCACTGAATCAAATGCATTCAAGTTCCTGTGGTTTTGAGTTAGTAATCATGCTGAAGCAGGTAGCATAGTATTTAATGTAGTTTACTGGAGTTTGAAATTAAAATCAGCTTTAAAAAGTGTAATTTCCATTTTGAGCAAATCATCCTGATAGTAGATTGACCCCTGTGAGAGTTTTTATTACCTTACTACTGCTATACAGCTAGAAGATACCAGCCAAAAGGCAAGGAGTTTTGTTGTTTGCAGGTCCTGAGAGTTGCCTCCTACATAACTTCATGTCCTCAAGAAAAATATATTTTCTGGAAATGCTTGTCTAGAATTCAAAATTAAAACCACCATGTTATATTTTTTTTCAATAGATCGTAAGGGGAGAAACAATTTTCAAGGCTGGCATTGCAGCTCAGCAATATTAAAAAGGAACATAGTTCACTTCTTGATTACATATTGGACTATGGTTTGGGATAAGATGTGGAAATCACAACTCCGTGTCGTAACGCCTCAGCATCTCCATCAGTGCTTTTAGTGATTATAGCTTTAGTGTCAGAAGAAAAGTCATTCTGACTCATTTTGAGCATTGAGAACTTTAACAACTAGCTGTGAGATGCCATATTTTCAGACGGACAGACTATGAAGCACATGAAAACACTCCAAGTTTTCCAGAACTGAACCATTTGTATGCTACCACTGATTCCCAAACAGAATAAAGTATCATTGAAACATGATTCAATATTTCTTAAGCTGTCAACAGATAAACCAAATATATAAATCTTTTACAGTGATATAGATTAAAATGAATAATTATTATTTTGCTTAGGTTTGCTGGTCTTGGTGAAAATACTAATATATATGCAAATCTTCATGTACATCAGCATGTTCATTTCAGTAAAATTATGCATATCTACCTGGCTGCAGAATCAGCTCACAGATTTTAGAACTGGAAATACCTCTCACTCCAATCTGTCCATTGTTTTCACCCGTGGGATACAGGCTTGTGGGAAAATAGTCAGGGTAATCTTTTATAAAACAAAATTTCAAATCTGAATGATGGGCGCAATATAGTAGGAAATAAACCCTATGCCACCAGACCATTGGAACATTTTTACCAAATAACAGACAACATTTTTAAATCAAAAATGATGAGATTAAGATTATACTGTACAATCTATGTAATGGAAAATGGATATCTGAAATTTAAAAGAATAATAGTAAATAGAACAAAGCAGTTGATAAGAACAGGTCACACAATAGCTGGAAATCTAAAATTAAATATTTAATTAGAACTCTGAATTTGCTTTCAAGGTAGGTGGCATTGCACAGGCTATATTACAATCTTTTATATTTTTTTTCTTTTTTTTTTGCAAAAGAGAATACTGTTTATTTTTAACAGGCCACTTTAATATTAATACATGTGTGATAGGATCAGAACTGAAAATCAGCTAAAGATGATAAATTTTACATTATTGGGAAAATTACATTTTTTGTATTGTAAAAACATTTATTTTAACAATTTACCTACATTAATCAAAAAAGTACAGCATATTTAATAATTTTACAAATTTTTCATAAAAAATATATCTCTGTACAAAAAGTTCTTTTGCACCTACTTCATGTCACAGCAGCATGTGGTGAAATGGCAGAATGAAATACTGGGAATGAAAATTAGATTGACTTGATCATAATGCCGGTGTTCTTCCCCAACCACCCCCACCCTAACCCTCCCACCTTTTTTTATGTTTTTTTTTTCTTTTCTTTGTTTGTTTTTAATAACAGCTTTTCTTTGTTTACAAAATATTTTACACAAGAAAAAAAATTATTGCAGCTAGCCTGGAGAAAGGCAAGATGTGTGATACAAGCAGCAGTTTTTAACAGCTTTGAAGCACATAACCGTTTTTTTAAAAAAATCTATAGCATGTATTCTTAGCCCATCAAAATGATCTGGTCAACACTGGGGGAAAAGTCTTCTGCATATACCTCAGAAAGCAGATTTCCTGGCTGCCATTACCTGGCCACTGCACGTTTTAAGAGTCTTATTCTGATGAAGTACCATATATGAGTGCATGCATACACAGCCCTCTTGCAAATAACTGCAAGAGATATCCAACCTCAACAAAAGAGCCAAACAGAAAAGGAGAGGCATTTGAGAGATATGGATAGAACTGATAAAACTTTCCTTTCCTTGGGCTCCAGTTTGGAGTTGCTGTTTAAGAAATACTCCAAACAAATGTGTTAGGGTAATTTGTCAGCATACTTCAATTTTGAGTGTCCCTGATTCAAAAGACTTGCGATAGACAATCTCACGTAAAACACCATGGAAGGAACCACTGGGGAAAGGGTTCACAGCATATGGACTCTATAATATAAAAGATCAAATAATTTAATGTTTTTAATTTATAGTACCCTTCCTCCACTGAATTCCTCAGTGACCACAGTGAGACAGGTGAGAAGAAAACATCAATAATAAATATTTAGCATTTTGCACTTACTTTCAATACTCCTTTTTTTTTTTTTTTTTTTTTTTTTTCTGTCATTGCCACTTCAGAAAGACTTCCAAAGCAGAAATGACAATTTTGAACACCTGTCAAAACATTAGTCACACAGGTTCCCTCCCTGGCCCACTGTTTCTAAAGAAGCTCTTCATTTACAGGGCAGCTTCTTGTGCACTGGGGAGGATCAGGACAATGACTTTGATCTGACGACTTTGTTCTTTTTCAGGAAATGTGAAGATCTCTGAGATGTGACAGATAAATGAAGCTACACAAAAAAAGTCTCAAAAAACAAACAAAAAAGAAAGCCCAAAACTACCAACAAAATGAACAAGGAACTGACTGGAAAGGATTATTTATTAAATTTTCTTCAGAGTTTCTTGCTCATATGAAGAATGTAACAGCTGGAGGCCCAGCGTTACTGTATTATATTGCTGATATTTTTCCTCTGAAAGGTGTAGAGTTGCTAAACTAACCAAGAGTTACCTTAGAAATTTTCTGTATGTTCTATAGCATTAGCTGAAAGAATCTGTTAATGGGCTTACACTTCCTTTTTGGTTGGACTTACATTTTTTTTTGGTTTTGTATGTAACAGCCAGACCTACAAACATAAGGAGTTCAGAAACATTTTTCTTTAATTTTTGATAATAACTAGACATTAAGGCTGTTAGAACTAACTTAAAAGCAAAACAAAACCAAAGACCTTTGCATTTTTAGAACAAAAGCAAAAGCAATGTCCTCAGTTTCCAAGTGCAACATGTACGATTAAGATCAAATTTTGCTTTTTTTTTTTTTTGTAATTTCCTAATCTTAAATGATTATTTAATTAATCTGCCCAATGACATCTTTTCTTTTCGTTCAATAAAATCTCTCTAATTCTAAAACAAATGTTAATAATTTACTCAACCATCCATATTTACAAATGTCAAACTTTTTCTGTCAAACTGTGTAAGTACAAAAGCAGTAAGCAGTGTGTTTAAAAAAATCTGAAAAGAAACAGGAAGAGAATATAACGGAATATTTCTCTTTGTTTCAAGTAGAAACTTAATGACAGTTTGTTATGGACAATTTGCACTGGGTTTACATATGCTACTGAAATGTGTTTTAGTTCCATGTAACATCAGAAAATGATGTCATATTACAGGAAAAATGAAAAAAAAATGCAAAAGGGAAGACTGTATTATGAGCACAGGCTCACAGGCTTTATGAGCTATCTAAAATAAATTACTATTCACATTTGTACATGGCAAGCAGCAACAGCTGCTAACCCCCCTGCTGTTAAATAGTATGATACTGACAGTAGTGAAAGATGACCAATTCCAGAAGAAAACAATATTGGCAATGAAAAATTCTTAGAAATGGGCTCTTTTTTTGGCTGAAAATCTCCAGTGACTTGTAATAATGTCTATGGAGAAATTTAGTCAAAAATTGACAAAAGATATATTGTCCTTTATAGCACAAGATTTCACTTGTGCTAAGCATGGGGCTCATAATTTAATATTCCAAGTAAATTGAACACCTGTGTGGAATTCCAATTGTGGAATGCTTTGCTTGGCAAAGAGTCTATATGTCTATATACAATGGACAGTGTGTATAAACCCTGTATATTTTTACCAGTATCTTACTCAGTCATCCATAACACTAGTGCAAAAAATTGTGCATTAATATTTTGCAATATAACAGCTGATTGGAAAATTGGCAAACTGCCTTATGTTTGAGATAAACTGTATGTTCAATTTTAACAAGATTTCAATGGTAAAGCATTTGCGTGTGTATGCAACCTTGAGGAAGGTTGTCTTCTTTGAGAGAGAGCTTTATTTCTTCAGAGTATTCCTGTTCTTGGGGATAATCTGTGGTGTTGTCGTTTGTCACAGTACTCAAAGGATTTATCCAAGTGCCCAGAAGAATGCATTGAAAGGCATCCAGCCACATACAAATATGAAAGTCTGAGGCGTTAAATATGACAAATTGGCATGACTTGGCAGTCTTCCTTAAACTGTGCCTTGCTTTGAAGCAGATGCAGCCAGGCATTTTAATCCAACTTTAAGATGAAAAAAAAATTCTCTGTGGGATCCCCAGAAGACTGACACTTTTTACCAGAAAATTTAGCTGCATGTAGGCTGACAGAAGATGTTAAAGATTACAGCAGCAAAGCCAAGAGAAGAAGGGAAACTGGTATATGGCACCAAAGGAATTACTGCTTGTCCATCAGAGGTATGGCTATGAATCAGTCATATTGGGCACTGAAGGCTATACCACTGTACAAACTGTGTTCAGAGTCGTATCAAACCTCACAGCCTTTGCTTCTGTGGGTTTTAAGTTTGTGTCATACATGGGATTTTCAAATGAAGCCTGTCCATTACTGTTTTCATGTCCAGCATACCCATTGTACTGTACTTTTGGTCTTGTTCTGAAAAAAAAGGACAGAAATATATCATTAATAAATATTAAAAATACAAATTGCACAAATACTGCGAGTTACTATAGTGTTTTCATCTTATTTACACCAGTTGTGTGACTAAATCCAACAGCGATACAGGGAGAACCATAAAGGATGTCACAGCAGACTACTGTAACTATATAGGTGACAGTGAGTTGCTCCTGATTTTTCATTTATAGCAGCTTTGGTTTTAGATAAGATGAACACTCTCAGTCTTTATTGATTTGAATGTTTTCCAAAAGAGATAGCAGAGCTGGTTTAGAAATTTCCTGTTATTAGATATTTATAATCATAATGTTTATAATAAGTACTGTTGCACCATTATGGTGCAGCAACACATTTTTGGGGCTCTACTAAATCAATGCACTATCAGCCATCATAGCTTCAACTCCAGACTGACACAGACTGTGAGTATCCAGCAAATCTCGTACTGTTAGAGACGGTAACCTTCAGATAAAGGTCAGCAGCTTCTTCAGTGTTCCATGACAAATCTTCCAAAGCATGCCTCTTACTTCCATAAATATTTTCAACAGTTCTAGATGAACATTTCCTCTATTTTGGTCATTAATTTACCATCCTGTATAACATAACTTCAAGGATGTTCACATTCTTATGGCCATTAGGACATATGAAGCCAAGAATTAAATAAAGGCTAAAACGCAATCATGCAATCTTCCTGATATCTCCACTAAAAATATTATACTATTTTACTATTATACTATATTATACTAATTTAACCTTAAATTCTCAGAACTTGCTAGCTATCTATAGAAATATATGAAAAAGTCTCTTTATGTAATTTCTTACATTTTCCCAGGAGTTGAAAAAGCACAAGAAAATCAATGAGGAGTGCAAAATGTTTAATATTTTTCTTAAAGGCTGAGATGCTGTCTTCATTCTTGCTATAGTCTCTGTCTGCCAGATAAAAGGGACTGAAACAATGTAAAAGTGCTTTAATAAGCACTGGCTTATTAAAGTGCTGGCTGTTATTAGATGATATTAATCTGACATACGCACAGCAGAAACATCCATAAAATTATCCTCTAAGAACACCTTCAAATTTTCTGATATAAAGGTAATCTAGTGGCATAACTACTATCATATCTTCCTGAAAACTTCATGTTGCTATTCTGATCCTTAATCTATCTCCAAGAAACTGTTTTCAAAAGCCACACGTTCTCCATCCTTTGTCAGAGATAATAAAGATGACATGCAGTTACTTTAATTGCTGACCAATTCTCTGCTTTGGAGATTTTAAGTTCCCTGCTTTCAGAATACTGACTATTGCTTAGTTTCACTGCATGTACTTAATATTTCATTTTCAAATGTAGGGACCCCCTACATCAATAATCAGTTTGTTACTTTCTTGAAGATATCTCAAACATGACACTGGTTAACTCTCTTAAAACTATGGTTTATTGGAAGAAATAATTAGCAAATACAGAGGAAGAAAAACAGTCACTGAAAGTTCCAGCTAATGAGTATTAGATTAAGGTAGGCAGAACTGCAGTGCTGCTGCTACTTGAAACAGAATGACTAGAACTTTTTGTTTGTTTGTTGTTTTGAAGATCAAATTCTTACATATATATATCTTTTCCAAATAGAAAAGAAAATCTTTACCAGTTATACATCACATAACAAACTTCAGAGAACAAACTACAAAAAAATCCCTTTGGTCAGAGTACATTTCTGTTGAATTGGCTTAGAACTTGGTTCCCCTTTCTAATAGTAAACTGACAGCAATGTTCTCTTTGGGTTCCATCTCTTGGGTTAGCCTGAATGCCTGCAGTTCCACACTTGCCCACTGCAGGAGCTATTTGAGCATAAAGATCTGTAGGCATCAGCAAGTCTTCCAATAACATGTACACCACTCTTCTTGAACAGTCTTTTTCAAACAAAGACTGCATCATATTTCAAGACATGTACCATTTTATTTGGAGTTCACAAGTTTAAGCCCCACTGCAATTTCTTCTTCCTGAAACATCTAATGCTGAAATAAGTAGACAGTCAAGCTAAGAAACTTCATCATAGAATCAGGGAATGGTTGAGGTTGGAAGGGACCTCTAGAGATCACCTAGCCCAACCTCCCTGCTCAAGCAGGGACAACCAGAGCATGTGGCATAGGGTCACATCCTGGTGGGTTTTGAAGATCTCCAAAGGAGGAGACTCCAAAATCTCTCTCACACATCATAAGCTAGTGATGGACTTCATTGTGATGGTATATATATATGTGTGTGTTTGTATGTCTATTCCTTACAATCACACATTCCTCTTGGTATCATGATGGTAGAATAAAGATTTAATAGTGTGCCAGTGAAATCTCTTTCTTTTAAACACCACCTGCAAATAACATATGGAGGTCAGAGAGTACTGTGGCTTTACAGAAACAGAAAAATAAAAACAAAACTATTCCAAGCCAACAATTACTCATAATGAACAAATTTTCAAAAAGTAAAGGTGTCATCTTTGTTAGCTTTTAAACCAAATTTCAGACAAGATGGTTGGATTTATTCTGATATTATCTACTAACATATGTAAGTTTCATACAAGCTGAAGTACTGCCAATTCTAGAAGTAGTAGTCACTAGCTTAGTCAGCATGTACTTTAAATAGTGTCATTAGGGGCTGTTTCCTTTCGGATTTATGGATTTTTCAGCTTGTGTAATTAATATTAATATACACTTTGAAAGAAGCAGCATATATCCAATTAAGTAGAGTACTAAAATAAAAGAATAAAATATGTGACCTAAGGTTTCCTATCTGATTCAGCCTAACAAATCAAAAAGGCTTATAGGTCCTCGCTCCTTAACACAGTGACTCATTTTTCTAATTGCTCACTGTTTAAAACTCCTCTATACTGAACTTCTTGGTAGGACTACTTGAAAATATTTGTCTTTTTCAAGTAAAGCTATTCTAGAAGACTTCAGCATTGTGTTCCCCACTTACTTCCACCTGTCAGATTAAACCCAAAATCTTATTAAGTTACTGAACAAATAACATTTACAGTACCTGTGTTTGTAGAGGTAAAATGCAAAGCCTGATAATATTAGAGCAAAGAATGGTACCAGGATGGCAGCTGCAACAGAACTGCTGTTTGTGCCATAGTAATGATTTGAAAGATCTGTGTCTGCGCTTAAAGGACCTGAAATGGAAATAAAAGGACAGAAGTAAAATTTCCAGGTTTTCTACCTTACAATTCTCCCAAGAGGAAAGACAGAAAAGACAGAAAGAGAGAAACATTGTCTTGATAAAATCATTCTATTTTAAAACATGAAATTTATAACATTATAACAGTGTGACAGTATAAATCTTGGTGATACTACTCAATAGTGCATCATTAATAACTATCAAAATGATTTAAATACAATGCTCAGAAAGTCAAATAATCCTTGTGTCACCCAAATACCATCATTATGAACTATATCTCTCAGATATCACTAATTTAAGAAAAGTAAGCTATATGCCTTATACAAAAGATGAGTAATACTGCAAAAAAGTGTTCTAGAATGCTTTTTGCCTAAATATTCAGCATAGAAACAACAGGCAATGATAGAATACATCAAACATGAAAAAGGAAAGGAGAACTGAGGCAACAGTAATGAGACACATTGGTTCTGCCAGGCTCAATACCACTCCCAAGACTCTGCATCTGTGTCCAGGCTGCTTTACAATCCCTTTTTTAAGGGTGAAGAATGAACGTGCTTTATAGCCTGCCTCTGGCAGCTGCACCACACTGTAATAAAACTCAGATGCACAGAATGCAAAGGCTGTCGCCTGTGATATGATCTAGCCAGGTCTCAGCTGTAGATAAGCAGGTAACCAGCACCATAAAGCAACCTGTGCAAACCACTTTGCCATCTGCTTAAATAGAGGCTGGTTAGACTGGTTAAACAGGTGCCCACTTGGCAATCCAAACAGTGAAGGAAGAAAAATAATTTTACAACAGAAACATAGAGCAATCAAGCACAGTTTATTTTTCAGAGCCAACTCCATGTTGCCAGTTCCAACACACAGCTTCTAAGAATACTAAGCGTAAGTTATATTTCCTATCCAATAAGATAAAAATGGAGTAAGTATGGGCCTGGGACAGAGACCTACACGAGCTATTTTGGGGTGTTTGTGATGGTGCTAGTAGGATGTAACAGGAGAGAATGTTGATTACTGGCAAATAGCAAAGCATCAGTACACCCTGTCCCAAACACCCTGTTTCAGTGCTGGAGCAGCATCAATCAGTCTTTTTAAGACTCTGGCACAAACTGATTATGTAACAGAGACAGCTATTGTGCTGCTTTCAGCAGTCTAACAAACTACCTAAGACACAAATCTAAGAAGGAAACAAACAACATTTCTATGATTTCTTGCAGTTCAAGTTCAGTGGGAAGAAGAAACCAGATAAGATTGTGCTCTATGTTTTATTTGCTAATATTCTAATTCTTTTTTTCACACAATCCATTTTACAAAATAAAAGAAGTCTAATTCTGAAGTTATGTATATCCTGTCTGATTGCAGAGCTTTTTTTGTGGATGGTAAAAGTTGCCGCAAAGTGATTCGGAGAAGAAGGATTTCACCCTTACATAGTGAAATTTTAAATTCACGTTTGGTCTTTTGTGAAGTTCAATTATTTTAAGAGCAGACCAATTCCAATACAAAAATGTATTTCACACCCAAGAATCTGTACGTGATGTATTAATCACTTACGCATAAATAGATTAGTCACATTTCTTATTTCCTGTCAATTACTCAACCTAAAAAAGCTAAAAAGTAGTTTGAAGAGAAGAAGGAAACAGAAGTAGGCCACTGTATTTTCTTACAGGTAATTTATCCAGAAAACAAATTATTTAGTAAAGTAACTTTATCTTTTCATAGTTTCAATTTTATACAATTACAAAGAATAGTATAAATTGGAATGAACAAGGCCAACATTTCAAAATAAAATCTAGAGGTGAAGTATGAGTGTTAAGCAATTACAGCAGCACAACATCCAGGGCAGACTTTCAACCTTTATGAAAAAAGGTATTAAAGACAAACAAAAAACAAAACAAAACAAAACAAAAAAGCACAACATGCCAAGTAGATTCAGACACAAGTCTTTTGGCAGACTAGTAAGAGAGATCTCTTTGCTCTTTAGATTCTTCTCTAAGGTTGATTATTACGTCAACTGAATATTCACGAGGGAATTGATTTAAAAAATAAAACAGACTATCCTTGAATTTGAGGGCTATGCTTTCTCTGTGCATCCTCTGAAAATGACAGCATCTGCATATGTAGCAAGTCTGCTGTTCAAATGTCAAAAATGAAAAGAAGACCTCAACCTAAAAATGCAGGTTTAACAAAGACTTCAGCCTCTGTTACTAGTCTTGGGAATGCACAAACTGAGCTCACACTGGAACTCTCCAGGTCATATGGCTGTTTTCTACTAAAAGAAGAGAGATGAAATTAACTCTCATTCTGCTTGTGTTACATTTACCACAGTATGATACTTGTTTTACTGCTAAAACTGGTGAATCTAAATTTTGACTAGGTAGCTGAAGAAAAGGTGTATCTTTTTTCTTTGCTTAAGATAAACAAACAAACAAAAAACTCAAATGTACAAATCAACCCCCTACTGATTTAACAGAATAAATTTTGATGTTTACTTCTATAGTGGGATGCTAATGTCAAGGAGAAAAGGCAGGTCAGATATTACAGTGATAAGGTTTACACAAAACTACAGATAATCTGTCCCATGTAAGAATTTACTTTGAAGAGTAAAATAGTATTGGGTGTCAGTGATTCGCAGTTCTTATGCAGAGAGTCCAAAGAGTAAGAACTCTTCTCTTGTGATTAAACCTGAGCACTTAGAGTAGTGGTCAAGATAAGCAAATTCATAGAGTAGCTGCTCTCACAGTTAATAGAGCAAAGAAATAGAAAGGAAATTTAGCAAATTTTAAAGACCATTCGGTACCAATGCAGGTACTTTTTGCTGCTTTTTGCAAAAGATATTTATAAAATGTAGACACACATTGGTACATTGCCTGGGCTGCTTTTTCCTGCTATCCCAGTGTTTTGCTGATATATGTATTGTGCTCAGATCACAATGCAATAGATGCGGGATCAAGACATGATGTCATCAACAGTTGGTATTTGTTGAAGCAGTGTTATGAGTAAAATAATTAGTTTTTCATCAGCAGCTAGAGCACTCTAGTCCACAAATCTCAGTCATCTATTACATATTTTACAGCTGAGGAGAATTCTATCTAAATATCCAGAAGAACTTCCCAACAGAAACAAAACACTCCACAAATTTTTCTACTAAAATCAGTGTTGGTTCTGTCCTTATGATTCTAATTGTAATTTATACAGTTGAGCAGAAAATGGTTTGGCTTTATGAGAAATTTCAAAACAATAGTCACAGACTTCTCTTTGAGGATCCTGTATTCATCTTATTAGGCTGCCATACATGAGATAGTAACAGGGCAGAGCTCAAGTAGGGTGTGAACTGTATATTTCAAACATGCATATTCCACTGAGTATATTGTACTAATAATGGCATGAAACACCTATGCATATTCCAGCTAGAAAACTGAAGGAGTCATTTGTTGATTTCACTATTACAAGAGAGAGAGAGAAAAAAAAAGTTACCTATTGCATTTTCATAAATGCATTTTACCTTGTCTTTGGAGCATGAATTTTCCAAAGTCTTTTCCATGTATATCACCTTGATAGGTAAAAACACCTCTTTCAAGTCCTGATGACACCTAAATATGTGGAAGCAAACATAGAAAAAAATTCTGGAACAGATAAATATCAAAATGTAGCCTTTTAATTTGTAATCTGACTTAAAATAAGTATAAGAAGTCCATATTTTTTCAGTTTTATTAGCATATTCATTTAAAGATCCACTGTCCTTTAAAATATTTTCCATGGAAAGCATCATAAGCCAAAAAGGAATACTGCAAGGAATGAAATGACTCCCCTTTTCTTTAAGAGGAAATGAAAAATTAGAATCAACACTTGATAAATATTGAGCAAATAAAAAAAAATCACATCGATGCAAATTCCAAGTTAAATCAATATTCTATTAAGGTCTTTACATTTTCTTTTATGTTGAAAAAGGTAAATGTATGAGATTTACTGAAAATGTCCTATCTATATTATTTTTCAACATAGGAAAACTATTGTATCAAATATGCTATCCTTTATCCTCACTCTTTAAAAACTATTCTTTTAAATTTATAATTTTATTTCAGTGAACTATTGACCAAAAGAGGACAATATTTCTAAAACTGAAATCCCCACCCATGTCTAACAAAGCAAGTGAAAAGCATGGGAAAAAAACTTGAACCACTTAATTTCCTATTTTAGTAAATTAAAAATTCAAATGAGACATGTCACAATGGCATATAAAGGAACATGTATGCATTTTGAATAATAAAATTATTGTGATCTCTACACTGATAATCGATTGCTGCTTTCTGCATCTGTAATATAAAATGTTGGCTGTATAGATGCAATCACAGCTTTCTTTAAGCTTTAAACTGAGCAGGCCTTATCGATAGAAGTGTGATTACTTACATAACCATCTAGCGCCCACTTGTCATTTTCAAACTTGCTTACAAAAATGTCACTAGGTCCTTTTATCTGAAAAACTTTCAAGAGTAAATGGGCTTCTTCTTTCTTGTAAACACCTATTAATAAAAGGGGAGTAACATATACCTTTTAAACATTTTTTGAAACAGGATTTCTAATACTCTTTCAGAGCCCAAGTATATTTATTTTGAATTATCCAAATATATTGTGGAAAATACTCTGCACTAAAAGAATGTTATAACCTGGATAAAGCAGTATTTTGTAATCCTATAAAACATGATTTTATTTTACTCCTCTTTTGCCCACATTTCTCCTGAGTTTAATTTTAAATGAAAGTAGGCAATATATTAGTCTTTTCACGCACTATGTTAGTAAGTGAATAAAGACAGAATTCCTTGCCTGATACAATAAGACTGCCAATTTGAATTGTCTAAATATGGATTTTATTCACAACAGTATATTGCTACAGTAAACACTAAATGGCACTGTGAAAGAAAGTTTGCTATTTAGCAAATGGCTACTGAAATCTCTCTTTACTCCTGACTTACTTACTCTTTTGTACTTCTAAAGGTTTTGCAAGCTGCTAATGCTCATTTCAAATGTAAATGTGATCAGAATGTTAGATCTGAACATCACATTCAGTTTTACAGAAAAGCACGTGTTAATCTTTATTGAATAATGGAGCTTTTCAACATTACAGTTCTTAAATGCTGTACACACTCCACCTATCAATTGAAAACTACCTATGAGTTCATCATATCAATACTACCCAACATCTTTGTTTAAAAAATAAACAAACAAACAGAAAAATCCACCTTCATATTTATTTGAAATGTAAAGGGAAAAAAAATCGGTAACCACATATACATTGACTGAATCCATTACAATCAGCAACACTTGTGCAAAAAAATGCTGAAAAGATTTTTAATGAACACATAAAGTTTTGGTTTCATTTTGCATTCAGCAGAAAATGCAACAAAAGTGAACAGACAAAAAAAGAAAATGAGAGTTTTTTGAGCATCTGTTACTGAACCTACCTGACAGTTTGATTTGTATGTTGGATGCTTCAATGAATGTGGCATTCACTTTGCTGCTTGTAGTATTGAACCAATCAACAGTTAGAGTAGCAGGCTGTCTTTTTCCTAAATATTCATAAAACCCCTTCCACAGTGAATTTATAAAAAACACATCTGAAGGAACTAAACAAAAATTGAGCAAAAAATAGAGCAGTAAATAAAGCAGTAAATTACACCACAGTAACTATCTTTCATATCCATGCTCTTCAGTTCTCTGTTGCACATTCAATCTACTGTTTTTAAGTACATTTAGCAGTAAAAAAAATTGCAACAGTAAAGGAAATGTATTTAACAAACTTGCCACACAATTTCCTATATTACACTTGTCCATTATGACATAAATCACAACATCATATTGCATGTATGCTTCAGCAATTGTTCCAAACAATACAAGAAATGTTCGGCTCGATTAAAAAAGCCTTAGAATGTGATGAAAAAAGGAAAAGAATATTATAAAGTTGGGGACTCCTTGAAGGAGTGTTTGGTAGTCTCCCTTGTTTAATAAATCTGTTAAAGCAGAACTGTATGTTATACAATCACTGTCATCAAATGCCAAATGGAATTTAGCATAAGATGTTATCAATCTTTTTTGGACTCCACATCTATTTTAGTTAAGCAATACTATTACACTTGTGAATGGTGGAGGTGTTTGAGCAAGGTATATTTTAGCTTTCAAATAAGTGTCTCTTTCTCTGAAATGGCCATTTCCTTTTAAATAATATGAACTAAAAAACTATAAAATAAGACATAAGCTATTTGTGCTATTTGAGTCATTTTCTGGATGTTGCTGGGATTTTTCCTCTCTTCAGAAAAATAAAAATACATACCTATATGTGTTTCATATATTTAAATGTTGTATTTTAAATATTTCACTAAATCACCTACAGAATAAAAGTGCCTCTTATTATTCAACAGTTTCTGTAATATGTGTATGTTATTTAGAAAGAAAAGCAGAGGAGAAAAAAAAGGGCTAATTTTCACTTTATTTTAGATACATTTATTAACTCCTAACTATCGCTATATCTCATATGAGGGTCCCAAGAGGAACAAACCCTCCTCCTATGTAGACGATACCCAGTGGTTCCTGCCGGCTTCTGTCAAGTGAAAATAGACGTCTTTCCATGTAGCATATGACAATTTGAAAATTTAGAAAATCAAAATATAATTCTATTCAAAGAATTGTTGAACCAGTCATATGGTATCTTGAAAAAAATGACACAGAAAAGTAGTATTTCATACTCTTCTAAATAAGCTTTAACAATTAATTTTGATTTTGATTAATGAATGTCTTTAGTCTATACTAATCCCAGTTAACAAGTTAGTCTTTCAGATCTCTAGTATTAAGTTTAGGTGTAAAATCTTTGTCATGCAATGATTTTTGCTTTGCAAAGGAAGGACTTGTAATTCTGTGGAGCTGAGAGTATGTCTGTAGTTCTCAAAGTCATACACCAGGTCTGCAAACATTTGGATGGCAGTGCAGGACTCATATCTGAGGTAGTAGAGATAATGTACTGACGAAGTTTTCAAATCATGTAACACTGAGCTTGAACATTTGCTTTTGTTTTTTCGGTATTTGTCTTTACTTTTCATGAAAAACGTGTGTCTGATTTTCCTATGAATGTGAAAGATTAGTACTACTGACCTAGGCCTGTTAGGTTTATTGCTGATTGATACTAAATAAGATTTTTATCAAGAATTGGACATCATACTTCTATTATCACTTTCAGTATCTTTAACTTTTACCTTATCTGATGCTTTGACCACCAATTATAACTTGTCACTGTAGGCAGAATACAATCACTGGCTTAGTATTTACAGAATTTACATCTACTGCATATGGCCAGATCAGTAGAAGAAACGAGTTTTTCTACTGCCCAATCATGGTTTTGAGAAGGTTAAGTGCTGCCCGCCCATGGAGGGTGCTGATGAATCACTGAATAGCTCTGATCCAAATCCTCACAGCCTTTAAGATGTCTGTTTTTAGCAGAAACTGTGGACAAATGCAGGAGGAGAAAAGTGAATTGGGAATTATTACACCAGTGGTGCACTGCTTGCTCACTCTCTCCAAAATGCTAGAAATGGGAAATTCATGGCTCTTACTTGAAACAGCTTCCTAACTTATATGAAAGACTATACAAAACAAGGAGAACCACCGGAATCAAAGACAGAATTGCAATTCTTAAACTTTATGTATACCATGAACATCCACTGTTTGTAACTTATGCACTATTAAAATTTAAAGTTTATTTAAAAATATAGTTATAATTGCTTATATAAACAATAAGTGTGGCAAGAACTATCCACTTAATTAACAATAAAGAATATCATTTGGATTCAGATACCCAAACATGGAAAGTCATAACATTATTCTGTTACACAGGCTCCAGTTCGGAAATGTTAGCTTTAAGACATTTAAAATACACATATCAGCAAACAGTGTTCTACCAAAAGCCCAAAAACAGGATAAAGAAAATGCTCTGATGTAATTTCTTTACTTAAAATAGTTCACAAGTTGAAAAACTGTAACAATAATGTAGATCGGCTCTTAAAACTTTTCCTTAAGCTTAAAACTTATCCTTTTAATTACTGTAGTTTATTAGTTTCACTTCTCTGCTTAACATCA